>NC_086239.1:4102500-4402500 GCF_036321145.2 Pelmatolapia mariae | reverse complement strand
TTAGATTAATTCTGGGTGAGTTACTATGACGACACACTCCGTGAAGCTAACCTGCCCCCTAGCAGGTTTACTTCAACTAACCCTGACTGTCTCCGCCTCTTTGTCGGAAACCTGACTGTAGGAAGTGTCAGACATGGCGTGCCCCTTCCTTGAAGAGCCAGTAGATGTTGAAGCCCAAATTCTCCGCAGAGCTCTCCGCCGGGAGAGAGTGATTAGAGCGCGTTTGGACATTTTATCATTTCCTGATGATTTTCTGTGTGAACGTTACTGTTTTTCAGCACAATCTATAATTTATTTGAATAACATCCTCAGACCTTATATTACTCAAGTGACACATCGCAGACATTCTCTCAGTTCTGTACATATTATTTGTATTGCACGTCGTTTTTTTGCAAACGGGCGCTTTCTGTATAATATTGGTGACGCTGAGCACGTTTCCAAGGCTACCGTCTGTCGGGCAGTCAGGAATGTGACAGTTGCACTGAAACGTCTCCTGTACTCGTTTGTGGTGTTCCCCGATCACAGACCCACAAGATTTATCAAAGAGGGATTCCACAAAATTGCAGGTATCAGGATGAACAAAACCTAATTCATGATGTGGTGATACTTGAACTACTTCTTAGATTTTACATTTATTTTCAGGGTTCCCAGGCGTGATTGGCTGTATAGATGGCACTCACATTCCAATCATTGCTCCTTCAGTAAATGAAGGAGACTATGTGAACAGGAAGTCTTTCCACAGCATTAATGTACAGGTACACAGTTCCCTGTAGCATTTCAAACTAACAAATTATTTCATTATAGTAATGGAGTATAGTAATTAACCTCTTATGTAGGCACTTGTGTCTTGCGGGGTTATTGACTCAGAGGATGTCCCCGCAGAGATGCCTTCAGCCACAGGGCGCCCACTGTTTCGGCTGAGGGCCAACTGCACAACCTCTGTGAGTGGTGGTGGTGGAGGACCCCCACCTGTTTTTCGGGCCTCCGCTTTTTTTCTGTTGGCTATAACGTGTCACATTTGAGCATACCGAGTAAGCAAATATGTACTTGTAATGTGCTCAGATAATTTCAATAAGTGCTTACAGAAAGAAAATTAATGTAGCCTCTAACTGCAATTG
Source organism: Pelmatolapia mariae (assembly GCF_036321145.2). Classification (NCBI taxonomy): domain Eukaryota; kingdom Metazoa; phylum Chordata; class Actinopteri; order Cichliformes; family Cichlidae; genus Pelmatolapia; species Pelmatolapia mariae. The sequence goes on along the minus strand of NC_086239.1, from coordinate 4,401,382 downwards.
ATTTACATAGGACAAACAGACCAAGCACTATGGCTCATAATACAATTACACCTTACCTGTTTGGACTATATTTTTATATTTCATTTTTACTTGCTGCCAGGAACGTTTGGGGCCTGTTGGGTTGCACCTGCGCTCACATCACATCACAAAATAAAATGTATAAAATAAAAAATAAAATGAAATATAATAAAATAACGTGTTAAATGGGTGGAAATCCCTAGATCAATATTTAAATTAACACTCACGCATTGACTCTGTCGGCTATGTTTTGCCATGCATGCTCCCTTTCTTTTGCAGCTGAGGCTGTGTTACTTTTTTTCCGCAAAATTTGCATGTTATCGGCATATGCTGCCATCAGAATTTCGGCCTCAAGCGCTGTAAAATACATTGACCACGCCTTCTTTCCCTCTGTCTCCATGGTGACTCGCTTAATCTGTGCTCCACTAATCAGGGCTTTATGTATCCTCGTGCGCGCGCTTAACTTGGGGTTAAAGCAACTCCGCGTTGATTGAACTAATTGTTATCAGCCTTTCTGAAACCGAATATTCAGAGTTGGACAGTTCGGGGTTACTCAACCCTGAGTATCATTTTTAACTCTGAGTTTTCTAAACCGGCTTTCTGAAACAGGGCCCAGGTGTTTATTCACACACATCAAAACAAACACAAGTGTTTATTTCCAAGTCAAAACGAAATAGTAATTTCACTGAGGAACAAAAAGAAATCAGTCTACATCGTGTCGTCTCTCTGGATCTGGCCACAAAATTTCGTCTACATCACATGCAATGTCCTCTAGTCCAAGGCACCGGGGAAAATATCTTCTGGAATTTTACATCTATGGTATTGTTGTTTCTCATTAGAATATGGCAGTGCTACAAGTCTTAGTGCAAAGTGACTGTACTAACTGATTCTCATTTCAAAATGTCCTTATGATGCTTGCTACAGTGTAGCGGCTCGAGTTAGGCTGAACCCGTTGACCAGCTTCCCTCAGGGTCATTCCCTGGTTGATTACATGGTCCACTATTGTAGCTCTGATGTCATCAGCAATTCTATTTCTTACTCTTCTTACCCTTCCTCTCCCCCCTCCTCGTCCTCCTCTTGCTCCTCCCTGTCCTTGTCGTCCTCTTCGTCCTACTTCTTCACCTCTACGTCCTCTTCCTCGGCCTCCTCTAATTCTCACTCTTCCTGCTCCCTCCACTGTATTCCACACACAGAGCTTACCTGTATTATAGTGCTTAGGCTGATTGCAAAGTGAACTAATTATCTAAAAAAGTTTTCATATGTGACAGTGTGCCAGACAGTTGGCAAAATAGTGTAAATAATGGCCATAAATGTGTATCGTTTTGCTAGGAGTGTGTTGATCATTTGGAAATTGAGTGTAAAGCAGTGAGTTGTGTTTACAGTTCTGCAAAAAGAGTGCTGTGCAGTGGATTGTAGCTACAGGTTTGCAAAGTGTGTGTTACAAAATGGCAAACTGAGTGCAAAGCAGTGTTTGTGCTTTTAGTTTTGCAAACTCAGTGAGTGGTTTTGCTATAAGTATTAATAGTTTTAGAAATTGTGCTATAAGAATCACAGTTTGGGTTTAAGCATTCAGAAAAAACTGTAAGCACATCAGTGTTGAACTGGTTCTTATAAATGTCTGTCATGTGATGGTTCGTGTGTGTCATTTGAAAACAAAATACCATTTTCAGAAGAAATTACATTCTTTTGAATGTAGAGCTTCATTTTGCAGGAGAATTGAAGTGTTTTGCCCGTTGTGTGTGTTTTTTTTTTATTTGTGTGTAGAGTTCTGACAATATGAGGGATGCTTTCAGGAAATGTGTGTAAACAATTGGGAAAAACTGTAAAATATTTGTATTTTTAATAATTTTTTTCATATAGGTGGGACATACAGTAAGTTTGCTGAAGCTCTTGAACTATGTCCAAATTGGAACAACTAAAGAGAAGAGAAAGTATGATGAGCATACTTGTAAGAACAGAAGTGCTCCAATCGAAAATGCTGACACAGAGGTTTTGAGGTTGAGCGGGGGGATGTTTCTTCTGGTAAAACCACGTTGCCCTTTCACTTTCAAAGGATGTTGGTTATATTCCCTTCTTTTAGGTTTATTACATTTATGTTTAGTTCATTCTCTTTAGACCCCTCCTGGGGTAAAAGAGAAGTTGTGCAGCAAAACAAACAAAGCACAGGGTTATTCAGGACACGTCATCATTATCAATAAACAAACAAATATCCATCACCCATGTCCAATTACAGATCCAATTTCTATTACACAGTTTGCAACAATATCCTTAGTATTACAACTTCTCCATCCATAGACATTTGGTCTCAACCTAAAACACACAGCCAGATATTTTTGTGCTTGCAACTTCAAATAAATAATGATACTCATCTCAAAGTTTTTCCAAAAGTATGTCTTTGACGCTAACTTTTTCAGTTACACACACAAACACAACTTTAGTACACCAAATCCCACACTTTAGGTAATGTTTATACACAGAATACATGTATGTACTTAAAAAAGGACTGTTATAATGTTGTTATGATGGTTGGGCTTCATAACAACATATAATAAGCAGTTCCAGCTTGGATCACAAGTGTTAAAGTGGACTGTAGCACAGCCTCTCAGCCGTAGTAGTGTCCTAAAATCACAAAATTGCTGTTCAGGACTTTTTGTCATGGTCCTCAGCTACTGGTAAAAGAAGGAGCACATGTACACACTAACGAACTTAATACCCACAGTGCTGTTTGACAAAGGTTTCGAAAATGATTTTTTTTTTTTAAAGACTTTTATTTAACTTTTTTTCCCCCAACAAATACAAGACTGGTTCACATCCAAAATAATAACACTGCACAGCACTAGAATATTACACATTCTCCAGAGTCCACAGAGAACTTGTGATAATTTATGTCCATAATTGTTGTCCATTAGAATGTAGTTTACAGGTTACTCCCAGTGCTTCCAGTGGTTTCTTCCATTTGTCCACAAAAATTCGGGAGCTCCCATCAATATAATGTCCCAGCCTGATCAGAGTCATAACATCAATGATGAGTGACTTCCATAGAGAAATGGAGGGAGGCTCAACCCCCACCTATCTCAACATAATGCTTTTCCTGGCCAACATTAACAGTGACTGAATTACATGCTCATGTTGCACCAGTGAGACAGGAATATATCCAAATAAACACATTAATGGGTTTTCTGTCACCTGATGACCAATGGCTGTACTAATATTGGCGCAGACCTCTTTCCAAAATGACTGAATAATAGCACATTCCCACAAGCAATGGAATCTAGTGCCCACTCTGGCCTTACACTTGAGACAATTCGGAGATGTTCCCATATTATACTTAGTATAAATATACAGAGAAATATACACATTGTGCAGAATTTTGTACTGCAGTTCTTTAAATTGGTTACAAACAGAGATTTTAGATGGAAGGAGCAGGATTTTGTCCCATGCCTGTATATCTATTTCACATTTAAGCAACCTCCCCTAGGATTTTTTCAACCATGCCAATCTGTCCACAATTGGCATAAATCTCTGAATAAAACTTTGACATAAAATGTTTATGCTCCCTATTATTCAGAAGAAATTTCTCCAACTGAAAAGATTGGTAAAAACTGTAAAATATTTGTATTTTTAATAATTTTTTTCATATAGGTGGGACATACAGTAAGTTTGCTGAAGCTCTTGAACTATGTCCAAAATGGAACAACTAAAGAGAAGAGAAAGTATGATGAGCATACTTGTAAGAACAGAAGTGCTCCAATCGAAAATGCTGACACAGAGGTTTTGAGGATGAGCGGGGGGTTGTTTCTTCTGTTAAATCCACGTTGCCCTTTCACTTTCAACGGATGTTGGTTATTTTCCCTTCTTTTAGGTTTATTACATTTATGTTCAGTTCATTCTCTTTAGACCCCTCCTGGGGTAAAAGAGAAGTTGTGCAGCAAAACAAACAAAGCACAGGGTTATTTAGGACACGTCATCATTATCAATAAACAAACAAATATCCATCACCCATGTCCAATTACAGATCCAATTTCTATTACACAGTTTGCAACAATATCCTTAGTATTACAACTTCTCCATCCATAGACATTTGGTCTCAACCTAAAACACACAGCCAGATATTTTTGTGCTTGTCAATCTGTCCACAATTAGGGCATAAATCTCTGAATAAAACTTTGACATAAAATGTTTATGCTCCCTATTATCCAGAAGAAAGTTCTCCAACCGAAAAGAGGCTGTTGAGATTTGTAATGATTTAGCATTTTTTAACACATAATGTCTCAATTGCAAATACTTATAAAACTCAGTATTTTTTTTATTTATTTATTTTTTCCGCCTGTCCCGTTTGGTTCTTTTGCCATCAGAATTATTGTCTAAAGGCAAAGAAAGATGCCCAACGGATTTACTTTACCAAATGGACCATCCCAGCCTTGACGTAATGGTCGATTTGATTCATCTTTGCTTTTATTGTTTATTTTATTTTATTTTCGCTTGCTACACACGGGACAGACATGACTGGGGGAAAGAAAAGGGAGAAAGAAAGAGGGAAAGAAAAACAGCGGGGAAGAGGAACGGTGATAAAGGGAAAAAAAACAAAAAACTAAAACCAACAAAACAAACAGACAAAAAATTACATATATCAATCACCTGGATCACCTGTTAAGAAAGAAAAAAGAGAAAACAAGCAAAAAAAAAACCAGAGCAATATAATAAACAACATCATCGCGATGATCTATGTGAATATAACAGTAAATACTAAATATTCAATATTATTGTGCAGCACGTAAGATTGACAGCGCACAGTGTGCTTTGAGGTAGGAGCCAAAAAGGATGTAGTTTGTCTGTGAGCACCCGTGTGTACACCTGTGAGCATGAGCGCGCTTGTATTTAAAAGGTTCCTTCATGTAATGATCTGCTAGAGGGTGTGGGGAGCCATAGCCCCGTCCTCCAGGGCATGAAGCACGTATGGAGGAGATCCAGGCCCCAGACATCCAGAGACCCCCAGAGCGCAAGAGACCAAGAAAGACCAATGGAGGGGCAACCGTGCCACTTGGCAGCTGAGGAGAGCCCCAGATGAGGGGTCACTCAGCAGCCGCGGAGCAGGAGCCAGGGGGGGTTGCAGTGACGTGCCCGTGAGCTCAGCCGGCAGCCAGCTGTGCCAGAGTGACGGAGCTCCAGGCCGAGAGGCCGAGAGGCCGAGGGCACCCCCCCCCCCCCGAAGGGGCCCGAGCGAGCCCCAGGCTCCAGGCCCGGACAAGCAGCCACCAGGAGTGAGCCGGTGTGTACCTGGACGCCCATCCCCGGACACAAAGAACCACCAATGCACCGATGTCTGAGGGCGTCTGCCACTGGCAGGGGGAGTGGTGGGGGGGGGGGGGGGGGGGGGGAGATAGGCCTCCATACCTTGGAGGGCCTGAGATGACCCTAGAGAGGTGGTGTCTGATACCCGACCTGACATAAAGACACAGACAAACAGGCACACACAGATACGAACATCCATTCCCACCCCCATGCTCTTATATGCAATTACTCAACACTCACCCAACGTGGAGACAGACATAAATAGACACTGTACACACAATCACACTCCCCAAGCGTACTCTATACCCCAGGTCTAGGTACCCTTGCCCCTGGAGGGGGAAACTGCACCCAGACCCAGGTAGTGTTACCCTCTTCCCTGGGGTGGAGAGAAGAAGACCACCCCGACTCCGCAACAGCAGGGAGGCCCCCCATTCCGGACCCCGATCGGACGGCCAACTCCTCCTCCCCCCCAACAGGCAACAGAGAATGGGGGTGTGTGAAGACTCCAAACCTCCCTCCACCCCCTCATATGTAATGTTGATGCATGTGTGTTCTAAGGTGCATTTAAAACCCAGGAGGGCATGGAGCTACCTGCCAGAGAGCTGCAAGTAAGCGCATAGCCCCTCCTGACAGCCCTCAATGTATACGTGTATTTAAAATTGAGAGGTGGGCAATGGCGCCAGGGGTGAGGTTGTACACCCTGATGGTCTTCTGGATGCCGTGTAGCGTGCCCACCCCCAAGGTCCTATATGTATGTGTTATGAGAGTGTGAGTAATGTGAATGTCTAAGTTGTGGGATAAAATTGAGGCACAGGCAGCCAGAAGGGGACAGAGGGAGGGGATGCCTCCCCTGCACCCTGGGGCCAGCTCCCCCGCTGACCCCAGTAGGCACGCCCATACTCTGCAACCCACCAGGGCAAGGGGGCCCATCTGGACCGGGGCCCAGTTCAGCAGCGCCGCCCGGCCCCACAGAGCCCAGGACAGCCCACCAGACCCCACCGCAGAGAAAGCTGCACCCACCCCGTCATCCACTCATCTTCCAGACTACACAAGACAATAGACACCCAGGCTGAGTTCTTCCTCCACCTCCCCTATATCTTCCCCACCTGCAGAGTGAGTTCCTGGAGAGAGGAGACCTCCTGCAAGATGTAACAGCCTCCCCCACCAGTTGAAGAGCCCCTCAGGTGGCTCGATGCACTGGCGGCACCCCACGCCAGGGCTGAGCCCCCATACACCCACCCGCCCACAACCCCGGCAACACACCAACCAGGACCCAAGCCCCCAAGGCCTAGCCAGGACCCCAGCCCGGAGACGGAGCACCCCCAGAACCCCACGCCCACCCCGGACCCACCCAGGGGCAGCCAGGCTACCAGGTCAGTAACCCACGTCCGTCAGCACAGACCCTCCACCCTCCACCCTGCACGCAGCCACGAGGAAACCATCACCTAAGAGCCACCAGAGCCCTTAACAGGCCATGACCGCAACCCCGGGTTGAGCCCTCCAAGGAAGATGCTCCTGGGGGATCCCCCGATGCCCCAAGCCTGTCCCTACCCCCACACCAATCATAGTTTGGTGGGACCAAACTATGACCCCCCACCCCCACTAGGTGATGAAGCTGATCAAAGGAGCCCAGAGCAATTGATCTGATGTGGTGGCAGAGGCTGTATCAAGACTAATGTAATCTATTAGATAATTTCTATATTGGTTAGAATTAAGATTATTTTTATTATTCCAGTTCATGAGGACTGTTTTCTGCATAGGGCACTGCATAGGGCAGTGAAAACCATATGGGCTATATTCTTTTCTGTAGTGACATAATCTAAGCTGCCCAACAAGCACACTAAAGGGGAAGTTGGAATGTTACATTTCAGACACTTTGATAAGTCTTCACATATCTCGCATCAAAACTTCTGAACTGGTGGACAGAACCAAAGAGCATGGATATAATTGTCCGGTGTATTGGCTTGACAGTGTGAGCAGTTGTTGGTAGACGTAAAGCCCATCTTGAACATCCGATGACCTGTATAGTGTACTCTGTGTAGTATTTTGTATTGATTTAATTGAAGACTGGGATTTCTAATTAAATGAAAAGTTTTTATGCATATCTGAGAGCAGAAGTTTTGGTCTAAGTTAACTGATAAATCCACTTCCCATTTTGCAATAGGAAGTGATATTGATTCACCTGTTTTAGAAAGCATTCTGTATATTTTGGATAGTAATTTGGGGGTTTTAAGAATAAGAAATTGTTCCACACTTGATGGTGTTTGTAGTTCAACTTGACCGGGTTTAAATTTCTTTTTTACTATGGATTTAATTTGTTGATATTCTAAAAATCTTTTCTTGTTGATCCCAAATTGTGTAACTAGTCTGTCAAATGGAATAAATTATGTTCTTTCTAATATATGTTCTAAGTATTTGATTCCTTTATCACTCCAATCTGGAAAGTTTATCATATTATTGTTTTGTAATATGTCAGGGTTGTTCCAGATAGGTGTACGTTTGCATGGGATTAATGAAGACTCCGTCAATTTTAGAAACTCCCACCATGCTGTCAGAGAAGAGCTGATGTTGACGCTTTTAAAGCATTCATGTCTTTGGAGTTGATAAATGGTAGGTCTGAAATCTCTAGATTATTGCAAAGTGCTTGTTCTACATCTAGCCAAGGTTCGTCTAAGAAGGTATGTGTTAAGTCAAATTGTTGAATGTTGTCATTGTGTTTCTTAAATTTGTAAAGTCTTAGTTCAAGCAGTAGGATCAAAGCCATTCCTTTGATCCTGACCACCTCTCCAGCCACTCTGTGCTGGGGGAGGTTTTATTGCAGATACATTCTATCTGAAAGATCTGTTTCTTGTGTTGTAAGCTTCCTGCTTTTATGATCCTTTTGTTGAGCAGGAGGTCACACAAACACACTTCCATGACACACACACACACACACACACACACACACACACACACATTCTCACACACTCACTCAAACACACACCCACACACACACACACACACACACACACATGCATACACATGCATACAGGTGCTTACACAAACACACACATAGTGCCTTGTCTTTGTAAGCATTGGGACGTTTTACGGTGGGAGGTGCTTGTGCTGTGATGTGTATTGTAACTGTCATGGGAATAAAAGGCTACGAGGAGAGCTGCTCTTTGAAGGATTTGGGCTAGAGACAGGTGATGAGCATTATGCTCCACTGCCTGGTTCTGACCAAAACTTCCCTCGTTAGCGAGTTAAAGACCGGTTGAAGATGTTCTGTTTTGTCTTGTGTTCTTCATGAGGAATAAGTCTCTAAACTAGCGGGGCCTGTGGAAACACAGACCCAACAATTATTTGGTCCTTCGAGCCAGATACCAACACATCGCATCCACCGAGGAGAGGGAGATGATGCCGCTGCAGTCTGCTAGCAGCCAGCGTCTGGGACGCCTGATGAAAGACCTGGTGCTTAACTTTGTCGCCAGGCCGGATAGTTTGCGTCTGAACTCCCCTCGGGTTGGATGGCGATTGACGGGATCCAGAGACTGGTGTTGAGTGTTGGTTTCTCCACCAAATGGAAGGTCAAGGTCAAGGTCAAGTTTATTTATATTGCACATTTCAAACAGCCGATGCTGCACAAAGTGCTTAACAATATAAAAATGGCATTAAAAAGCAACAATGTAATACAATAATAACAATATAAAACAATAATAGGACAATAAAAGAATTAAAACAATAACTAAAACTATTTCAAATAAGACAAAAATGCTTGGGTCATAGTGTGTTAAAAGCCAGGGCATAAAAATGTGTCTTTAGTAATGATTTAAATTGCTCAAGTGTTTGTGCAGATCTAATATTTAGGGGGAGACTAAGTCTGGGACCTGCCACAGAGAAGGATCTATCACCACGAGATTTGAGATAAGTCCGTGGGATGGACAGCATTAATTTTGAGCTAGACCTCATGGTTTTTCCTGGAGCATAAGCAGAGAGGAGCTCAGACAGGTAAGGAGGGGCTCGGGCATTAAGTGACTTAAAAGTAAAAGTTTAAATTGGATCCTGTAGGAGACAGGAAGCCAGTGTAAAGAAGCTAAAACTGGGGTTATATGCTCTCTCCGTTTGGTACCAGTTAGCAGGCGAGCAGCTGCATTTATCTAGACCATAATACAATGAATTGCAGTAGTCCAATCTGCAAGTAAGGAAAAGGTGAATAACACGCTCAAAGACGTTAGCCGGGAGGTATGGCTTTACCTTGGCTAGCTGTCTTAACTGAAAGAAGCAGGACTGAACTACTTACCTGCTTATTCAATTTAAAAGAACCATCAATGTAGACACCGAGGTTTTTACATGTGTTTTACAATAGGAGGAAAGGGGGCCCAGAGTGCTATCGATATGATTAAAGTTGCCAAAAATGACAACCGCAGTTTTATTTTCATTTAGCTTTAAAAAATTTAATGACAACCACTGTTTGACATCGTCAAGGCAGCGTAATAAGAGCTGGGGATGGTCTGACCCTGCTTTTAAAGGTAGATAAATCTGCAAATCTTCAGCAAAACAGTGAAATGAAATGCTGTACCGCGAGAAGATGGAGCCCAATGGCAACAAATAGAGTGCAAACAGGGCAGGACCCAAAATAGAGCCTTGAGGTACACCGTATTTAAGAGGGGCTATTTTGGAGTTATGGGGGCCCATATTGACATGAAAAGACCTTTCTGACAAGTAGGACCGAAACCACTGTAGGGCAGATCCTTTTAGACCAGCATGATATTCTAGCCGTGATAACAGGATGTCATGGTCGACCGTGTCAAAAGCTGCTGACAAGTCCAACAATAAAAGGGCAGCAGGGCTGCCAGAGTCCAGAATTAAAAGAATATCGTTAAAAATCCTTAAAAGTGCCGTCTCAGTGCTATGTAGTGATTTAAAACCAGATTGAAATTTTTCAGAGATCATATTAAAATCAAGGTGGGCCTGCAACTGTAGGTAGACCACTTTCTCCAAAACTTTAGACAGAAAAGGAAGCTTTGAGATAGGCCTGTAATTGGACAGAACAGTTGGGTCGAGGTTATTTTTTTTAAGAAGAGGCTGAACTACAGCTTGCTTAAAGCATGATGGGACGCAGCCTGTAGCAAGGGACGTATTAATTAATCTCAGGATAAAAGGCCCAACAGTATTAAAAGTGCTTTTAAGCAAGCTTGGAGGGAGACAATCAGAGGGGCAGTGTGATGATCTTAGGTTACTAACTACCGCCGTCAAGTCATTAAGGGAGACAGGATCAAACTGCTCTAAGACAGCTGAGCACACAGGAGAAAGACTCGGATCTGAAGCAGCAGACGACGAGACAAGAGCCCTAATTGATAGAATCTTGTCATTAAAAAAATGCTAAAAAATCATTGCAAATACTTGGTGAAGAAATGACTCTGGCATTATCACATGAACTAAGAAAGCGATTAAGGACATTAAAAAGTACCTGAGGCCTGTGACTGTTTACTGACACTAAGTTTGAGACAAACTGTGTCTTTGCAGTTTTTACAGCTTCTTGGTAAGCAGAAATCTGTAGGGAAACGTGCAATCTGTCCTTTTTCCATCTCCTTTCGGCACGTCTGTAGTCACGTCTAAGGGAGCGCGTATGTTCGTTCAACCATGGCTCTGATAAATGCTTAGCGCGCACAGTCCTGAGCGGAGCAATAGAGTCCAAGATATCAGTGCAGGTAGAATGAAGAATGTCAGAAAGGTCCTCAACACTTTTACAGTTGGAGTTCATTATTCCAGAATCCATAAAGGCAGCAGAAAAAGCGGGTGCTGTTAGAGCATTAAGCACTCGCTTTTTGCGCGCTGGGGCGTACGGCTTATCTACCGAGCAGCGCAGCGTTAGAGTGAACAACACAGGAAGCTGATCGGAGATGCGCAACTCGGATATTTCCGTGATGCACACATCCAGCCCGTGGGAAAGCTCCAAGTCCAGTTTTGTGACCTTTTTCATGCGTGGGACCGGTAACCCACTGGGTCAAGTTAAAAGAGTCAATAATATTTAAAAAGTCCTTGACCAAAAGTTTAGAGTCACAGCAGACATAGATGTTAAAATCACCAAGGATTAAAAAACTGTCGAAATTAAGAACAATTCCAGCCATAAAACCTGAAAACTCTTTGATAAAATCCTTATTAAACTTGGGAGGACGGTATATGAGGGCACACAACAAAGGCGCAGCAGAGTTCAGGTGTAACTCAAACAGCTGGAGTTCAAAACTATAAAATGAATCGTGCTGTAATGTTTGATGGCAATGAAATCGAGCGTTGAACACGGTGGCTAAGCCTCCCCTCCTACCAGAGGGCCGAGGGAGGCTGAAGAATGAGAAATTAGGAGGAACCAGTTCCGAAAAAGCTACAGACTCACCGGGTTGAAGCCATGTTTCTGTCAGAAACAGAAAGTCCAACTGTTGTGACTTTAGGAAGTCGTTTAATACAAACGTCTTGTTTGCTAAAGATCTTACATTTAGTAGAACCATTTGAAGTGTGTAGATCCTAACATCAGATGTTCCAGCTCGGTTAAGTGTGCGAAGATTTCTGTGGTCCACACCGCATCCACGGGTCCGAGGCCGCTTAGGGAAATAGAATGCTGAGAGCGGGGGATCAAATAACGTGGGAGCTCCAGGGACAACAGGCATTATCCATCCTAAGATGCACTCTGCTGGTCCAGTAGTTCCACAGGAAGCATGGGTCATGGAGAAGAGCTCGGACTTTGATGAGTGTACCAGCCTCGTTTCCTCGGGTGCTTCTTCCAGGAAGTGGTGTAGGGGTGTTGGCACAGATAAGCCGGAATACAGGGCTCAAAAAGTGGTGGAGGAGGCCCATAATCATCTCCTGTCTCCGTTTGTTTAAGAGCCAGGTCATACGATGCTTTGATTTCTAAGAGTAACTGGCGATTGTACACACGCAGAGGAAGGGCATTTTGGGAATAAAATAGAAAAGGATAAGGCTAGCGAAAGCCAAAGCAAAGCTAGCAAAGTTGACGGACGTGTCGCCGTGCATACTGCCGGCGCCATCTTCAGGAGGTCAGAGCTCTTGTTGGTGTCTATTTTGTGTGTGCGGGCCAGACGTGGTCTATTTGAGTGAGTCTGATTGTCGTTTTGTATGCAGTCGCTTTTGAGCTGATGAGCAAGCTACACATTTTCAGAGCAGGAGCTGGTTGAACGTATCAGAGGGGAGGGAAACAGAGCTATGATATCTCGAGCATGCAGCTATCCGTGAGTTCAGTTTCTTCCTCACACCTCATATGGGCAACAGCTTTTCTGCATCCTGATTCATGTGTGTGAGACTTTTGTAACATCAGCATCATGTTTTTGTTTTGGCGAAAAGCAGGTGATTGTGTCTGACGTCATGGTGTGTGTGAGTTACAGAGAGGTGTGAAAGTATGTGAGTGAAAAGGTATCCAGCTGGGGCAGACATGATTCTGCAGGTCACCTGCCCAGTGGACACAAAAGAAAGAAATATTTGTGTGGATGAAATATGAATGATAACATGAAGAGTGTTTGGTGTTTCTCAGCCTGAAACAACTGTAATGCTACTTTCTGTTTTTGAGAAAGGAGAGTTTAAAATAAAAAAACAGAGAGAGAGATGTGTGTTGTTTAAGCAGTGATGAGAATAATGAAAACGTGATGAGAGAGGTACATAAAAACACACACAAACAGAAAATGCATTAACCATACTAACCCTACATGCACATACACATACAATGAAACTCATGAAGACCAGACAGCATCTTAAGCATGAGATTCTGTTTGTCATCTTGTCCAAGTCATTAGTAAGATGAAAGTGATACATAGACTAGTAGACTGAATATTATAGGAGGACAGATGGTTGCATCATATAGGAAGAAAACAGAATGCTGATGAGGGGTCTTGAATGAGTGAGCTGAGTGAGCTGATTGTTGAGTTTCTGGTGTGTGAAGAAGTTTTACCATGGCACACATTTGGTTACATGAGAAGAAACTCATTATGTGATGAGACAACAGGGTTATTGTACTGTTGCACCCAATGTGACCCAGTGTCCTATATTGAGATTCACAGCCAGCTAAACTCTCTCTTGCATCACTTCCTCCAAGGAACAGGCACGTGTTGTATTTGGACAGGATTTAATGCAAAAAAGTGTGAAACTGAAATGATACAGAATACAGAAATGTCACATAAACATTAGCTTGGGTTGGACTTATGTGGACATAAAACACATCAAACGTTTCCAAATCACTTCAATAATGTCATATACCCTGTCTTAAAGGTAAACACAATTAAGAAACTTACTCATATTGCCACTCAAAGGGATTTAACGGAGTGGATGGCTTTGGATCGGAAGAAACACACCATGTCTTGCTTCACCCATGAGCAAACACTTCCTGTCACACTTCTAGTGACTAATTGGCTCAATATAGCAAACTGTGCAAACCTGCGCCCCCTATAGGCCTGGAGAGATAACATACAAACAGTTCCAGTACAGTTATGCTGTATGTTGTGTGTGGCTGATTGGATGAATGTTTGAGATTAAACTGGCTGTTGATTTGTCTTTTGTTACTAAGTGTAAGCCTGCCAATTGGGTTTGGTATGATTTCCTCTCTGAGATGAAGAACACGTGTCGTGATTTAACAAGGCCTTTCCTTTCTTTCCTTTCTTTTCTTTTCTTTTCTTTTGTTACTTTCACAGTGCACTGAAAGTTTTGTTTAATATTCTCTGTCATCTAAGCAGATCTGAACGTTGAATAGGGAGAACTACAACATGTTGTAGCGAACGGTTGCAAAGTGAGTTTCTCCAAAATTAAAATGGGCTCAGGAGAAAGCCACTTATTTGTGACAATTAGGACGTGAGTCCCTTTTTCTAAAAGGATTCAGCGAGATAATCCAGTCTAAATTTTTTTTTCTTTTTAATGTCGTTGTTTTGCTGAGGGTGGAAACGAAATGCGACGATAAATTCCGCTATCAGCAAAGAAAGAATCAATGAATGAATGATGAGAGAAAATAAAAAAATGGAGAACTGACTGACTGGTAAAAGCTGACAAAAGCTGACAAGACTTGACTGACTTAACACCACTATGCGAAGCTAACCCCCACGCCGATGTGACAAAGGTGTGGATGTATCTCTGTGTGTGTCTTCTGTTGCAGGAGAAAGAGGAGACCACAGGAGGAAACTTGGGTCACATGACTATGTGAACCCTGCAAATTTAACCTTTTTAGTTGTAATTTTTCTGGGTGTTTCTGAATTTATCAAGGGTGTTATTCATCACTTTGTGTTGCTCACAGAGATCACTGTGAGAAAGAGTGTATACACATGTGCAGTGCTAACATTTACATTTCTTTTCTACAGCAGAGGGTTAATCATGTGATTTGATCATGTGATTTACAGCAGGACACAACTTGATATTTTTCTACCACAGGATTACTGAGTTTTTGTGTGTCAAGGAAACTGTGGTTACAGGCTATATGTTGGTGATGAAATTACACTGTGTTGTTGAGAAAATGTTGGAGAAAATGTTGAAATTACAGAATACAGTGTGAAACATACTGTGTTTGAAACCAGTGTTACTTCTTTTTACAGCAGAGTGTTAACTTTATGATCTTTTACAGCACCTCTGGAATCGCCTGACCACCAGGATGAACCCTGTGTTTGGCTAATGTTTGTTTTCCTTTAAGAGTGCTTGTAAAGGATTCAGCACAGACAGACAAGTGACAATTGAACAGATGTGCAGTGGTTACTGAATAGTTACATGGGGCTCATTATCTGACCACTATTGAGCTCATGGTGAGTGACAAACTTAAGGAAAGTCACTGATTACAATGTGGAATGAAGTTGAGATGTTCAATGGTTTGGAGCAAATTATGAAAACAGTAGGGGTTTAATGAGTTTAGAATACACCTGCAATGATACTTGTCTCTGTGATGCTGAATACTTTATTACTCTTATGAGCTACAGTTGGTTGCAAATGTGAAGTTTGTTTTAACTTAAAGACTTTGTTTTTCAAGATACAGGCTCCGGGTGGAGCTGGGAGTTAAACAAATCTTAACATTTAACCACTGACTAATGTTTTTACACAGGGTTACAGGTGGATTGGAGCTGCTCCAAGAGGGAAACCCTGGAGATTGTTTTAGGGAGAATGTGCAACATTCTTGTACATGTCTCATTGTGTGGGAGTTTACACATGGCGAGAGCCGTGTGGCACAAGAGGAGTGTCAATTTTTAATTTGCAGGTGTTGTGAGGTGCCATGAGGAGAAGGAGTGACTGAGGGGATCGTCCACAAGATGGAAGCTGAGGCCAGGAGAGAGGCTTCAGGAGGATCGGAGTTCATCTTCGGCACAGCAGACATCCCACAGAGAGCTGTGCTACTGGGCTTCCAGAAGATCGTCATGAGGAGACTTCGCACAGCAAAATCTTAAATAAAATGAAAGAGATTCGACATTGACGTTGAGGAAGACAACTAAGGTGTACGACGTGCTCTGCCTTAAATCGTCTGGGGCGTTGGAACATGAGAACCTGAGGGATGAAGGAGCGTGCCAAGCTCCATCCGACGGGCAGGAGGAAGTTCAGCGATGGACTTG
Source organism: Pelmatolapia mariae (assembly GCF_036321145.2). Taxonomy (NCBI): domain Eukaryota; kingdom Metazoa; phylum Chordata; class Actinopteri; order Cichliformes; family Cichlidae; genus Pelmatolapia; species Pelmatolapia mariae. Next base: position 4,385,513 of record NC_086239.1, on the reverse strand, counting down.
TGGTTCTGTGAACAGCACAAATGCCAGGTGACTGTGAAATAACTAACAGCACTTTTCCCAAAAATTAAGCCAGTAACTTACTATCCTAAAAGATTAGATCTAGTTGCTTGTGCTTTACCTCTGTGTGTGAGATCAGGATATGCAGCAGCTCAAGCTGTACAATGTTCTGGGAAATAGTTTTATTTCACCCTTTGACACTGTTAGTTCCACACGAGGTGGATGTTTACTACTGCAGACTAAAATGACATTTCTGTCACCTACAAGACACTTGTCTTTAATGTCACTGCTACTCTTACAACCACACATAACCATAAAGCAGTGCACAATTCTGAATCCGTCAACCCTTTTGCCAACGAAGGAAGAGGGCACTCCTCATGAGTGTAGAGAGCACGTAAAGAAGGAGTGTAAGCCAAGGGGTGACATAACAGATGTGCCACTCGTTGAGGGAAAGGTTTGGTTTGTTGATGGTTTGAGTTTTACAACAGCAGAGGGACAGGCTAAAATAGGGTTTTACTGTAGTAGATAGTGAGAAAGTTATCTGTGCAGGACAATTAGCATGTTTCATATCTGCTTAAGCAGCAGAAATAGTAGCTTTAACGGAAGTGTGTAAAGCTGCAGAGAAACAAAATGTGACAATATACACTGATAGTCAATATGCATTTGCTACATTACATTTCTTTCTTGGTCAAGACGAGGTATGACAACCTCTACAGGGAAACCTGTAGAACATGCCAAACTCCTGCAAAATCTGCTGGAAGCAATAATATTGCCCAGTAGAATTGCCATTTGTAATTGTGCAGCACACACGAGAGGGAAAGATCCAGTCACATTAGGGAATGCTTTTGCAGATGAAATTGCAAAACATAGGATAGGAGCACATGGCATTCACATTTTAGCAGTGCAACACCAGCAGACATTGCCTATTACACGAGATGCATTGGCAGACATGCAGGGCCACTTACATACGGCAGGAAAACAGTTGTGGTTCATGAAAGGTGCAAGCTTGCAAGATGATGTTTATTATCTGTGTGATAAACCAATACTGCCTGAGAATTTATGTACCAAACAACTCAGACTCCTCAACAGGAGGGATGATGGCAGCAGTAGAGCAACATTTTCATACTCTAGGATTTAATGCTTTAAAAAACATTTTTGCAGGTCATGTATGATATGTTGCAAGCACAATTCTCAGGGTAATTTGAGACCTAAGAGAGGGAAATTCCCCAGACCCAGTCACCCATTTCAAGTTATTCACATGGACTTTATGTATGGGCAGAAATCTGTGCCATCAGAAACTGAATTTGAATAAGTTAAATTTGAATTTGAATTGCTCAGATTGAATCTGAATTGTAACTTGAATAAATGCTTTTGAAAACTGAATTTGAATTAGTCTAATTTGAAATTGAATTTATGGTTTGAAAATGATCATCACTAAATTGAAATTGAATTTTATATTTTGAAAATGAATTGATTTGCTTTGAAACTGCATTTTATCCTTTAAAAATTCAACTCTCGAATAATTTCAGTTTCACTTCTCACCATTCAGTTTCAGTTCTACAATTCAATTTCAGTTCCAAAATTCAGTTTTTTGGAACTTACATCCGGTTCCGGGTCAAGCGCAGATTAATAGAACTACGTTTTACTAGTGGACCTAAAGTGTTACTGACGGGATTCTACAGCATCTTGAGCTGAATTAAGACTTCAGAAGTCATTCGTCATGTCGTATGACCAGCGGATAAACTCTCAGGTTGGTAATAAATGTATTACATGTATAAGAACAAGCGTCATGTTAACATATGATAGCCGTACGGTAACTTTTGTGCTTATTGTAGCTGTTAGCTAAAAACGCTAATTTAGCGTAGTTTGCCCTGAATTCAGCTTTGACAAACAAATATGATCGACTGTTTCTAGTAGAATTCCAAAGTTGTCATCTTGTACCCTCTCAGAGCCCTGTATCCCTACAGTAGGGAAACAGGCAAAACGGTGTCCAAACCTTTGTATTTTAGCTTTATTTATGTCTTACACAGCATCCCAACTCTTTAGCTAACTTAATAATTTTAGCTAAAGTGAATAGTTAGTCTAATTCATTAGTACAGCATTACTGGATCACCTGTTTAAAGTGATATAATATGATATACAACTATCACTGAAACAGCAAACTTTGTAAATAAACAAACAACACTTCTCATTCTCTAAACGTTTGGCCACAGCTGTAGATTACACTATCAGTGCTTGTTCACTCTTGACAATAATTACATTTCTAAATTCTCTTTGTGCATTTACAGGTAAACAATATCTAATATTTTATCTAAATGACTGCTTTGTCTTTGAAAACATGAAGAGCCTGAGGCCGGTGACAGTCCAGTTCTACTCTAAGTACATCCTTACGGTGGCTCACAGGACAAGGCCACATTCCTGTCCTGCCAGAAGAGAAGAGAAACTTCAGAGTCTTCATGCAGTTCAACCACACCTGTCATATTCCATATGACAGGGGTCTCAAACTCCAGTCCTCAAGGGCCGGTGTCATGCAACTTTTCCATGCCCTCGAGGACTGGAGTTTGAGACCCCTGCCGTATGGTGTTCATGCTGTTTTCTACCCCACAGTTACAGCATGTCTGAATGCCTGTTCAGCATATGCAAAAATATATGATGAGTTTAAGCATGTGATGACTAAGGCCTCCCATTATGGTGTTTGTCATCACATCACAGACATCTGGATGATCATTTGGAATAAACAAAAAACTAAACACTTGTTACTTCATCTTTTATCTTTATTATTTATTATGTGTGCCTATGCCAAGAGGCACACATATTACTATTCGTCGGATTTATTATTATTATTATTATTATTATTATTATGTGTGCCTATGCCAAGAGGCACACATATTACTATTCGTCGGATTTATTATTATTATTATTATTATTATTCTTCAGTTTCCGCCTGAAATTTTGCAGCGAATCTCGCCTCGCAGTTTTGAGACAAGCTTCATATATGTTACCTCATTTTGTGCGGCTGGATCAGGAATGGTGTGCTATGACTTTTGGTGTTTATGACTATTATAGTTTTTTAAATATTAATATTTTAGTGAAAATTTTCCCGCGCTTCTCTGCCAAACAGTTTTGACAATAGGGTTACATATGTTAGATCATTTTGTGCGGCTGGAGCTGGACTAGTATGGTATACACTTTTGGTGTTTATGACTTTTATAGTTTTTTAAATATTAATATTTTAGTGCAAATTTAGAAAGATTCTTCTTTTGGCGCCATAGAAACAGACTTCATTTGTGGTGTGTTGGCTCCATCTTTTGGTCCCACTGATACACATTTCAAACTTCATTTGTGGTGTGTTGGCTCTCTCTAGTGGTATGCCGGGAGTAGTACGGCCTGTCTACCCTTATTTGGATTACCGTAATGATGACAATATCAACGGTGCGCACAGCGTCGCTGCTTTCAGGAGCCATTGGAATTTTTAAGGTTGCGCAAATCATTCAAAAGTTACGGTAATGCTTGGTGGAAAACTCAATATCCCACAATTCATAGCACGCCTCTGCCGAGTCAAACAATGGCGGCCATCACTTAGTTTTTATTTTCCTCTTAATACTGTTTCTAGGTCACAAAATAAACTTTTAAGATATTTTCAGGCGAGAATATAGGTGTGTAAACTTCAAATATCTGCTCATTTTGTCAAAACATCCCATATTAGCGACAATGTTCTGACGATGTCGTTTCTGCTTGAGGCTAGCTGGCTAGTGTGGCTAGCGCGGCTTTGCTAACAAGCTACAGCCGGCCTGGATGACAGTGAGAGCGGCTTACTCTGGTTTCACACCCGGTCCTTCGTAAAGTCTCGTGGTCACAGCTGGACTTACTTTAAATAAATAAATGATTTATTTATTTATTCATTTTAGTAACGGTATAAACAGTGAAAGGTGGTGGATTGGCCAGATGTAAACTTCAAATATGTGCTCGTGTTACCAAGACATCCCATATTAGCTCTGATGGTTTCGGTGCCTGCAAAGAGCTAGACAGCTAGCTAGCTAACTGGCTGTCTTTTTGACTCAGGGTCATAGCTGGACTTATTTTTCGTTTTTATGAGCCGATGAGGGGTTTTTTTTAGTAACGGTACAAACAGTGAAAGGCGGTGGATTGTCCAGATGCTGGTCGATGTGGAAAAAATAACTGAGTTGTTTGGTGGTCGCTGACGCGGAGCTACAACCGAGGGCAGCTATCCACCGGTGTGTGTCAGACAGAGCATGCAGGGAACGAGGCGGCGAGGCGACCGCCGATCAACCGGTGGTAGATCGTGGATCAGGGAAACCGAAGGCAGGAGAAGCAGGCGGCTGCCGGTCAGAGCGTGAGGTGAACTGAATTTCAGGTAAGAAGTTATGAACTGCACTCTATTTGGGTCAGATATAAACCGAGTTTAGGTGTAGTTTATTTTCGTTGTGCTGACTTTTTACAATCAGTTATAATAACTTGTACTGCGTGCTAGCTAGCACGACGGAGTTTCTATACAGCTGTGTGCGCGCTAAGTTACTGATGTTGAACTTTATGACAGCCTCCCCTGTCATTCTCTCGCCTGTTCAAACTTCAGTCATGAAACTGATCAATGATCGGCTTTTCTCTCTTGTTTGTTTATCGCGCTAAACAACAGCAGCACGTTTAAGCTTGATCAGCTGTTGTTAGAATTCATTTGATTTTAATTTCTAGTATCAGCTGATGTTTGCTGGAGCCACAGCTGTAGAAGCGGCTGGTGGAAACCAGGAGATGACCTTACCGAATCATCAGAGCTGAACTGGTGATGGAGAAACAGGTTTACCTTTTTTTTAGGTGACATGAATGAGTTGAAGGGAAGTTATGAACTGTTTCTGAGAGAAATAAACACCAAGCTCCTTTTTTATTTAGCTGACAGCTGGTAACTGTGCAGGGGCGGATCTAGCAAAGCTTTTGCCAGGGGGCCAGGTAGGGCATCTTACAACCAAAGTTTGTATAATAATACACAAGATTGTCTGTAGACCATTGTTAATCATTCAGAACACTGTGTAAAAATAACAAAAAACAAAAAGTGAATGCAAAAGTGCATAAATATTTATTTTACGTGATTGATGTGTGTGGCGGGGCGTGGTCTGCAGTGCCGCTGCAGGGGAGGTGGACCCACCTGAGCGGCATCTGCAATCACGCCTCTCTGGCGTAGTCTGTGCTCTCTCGGCTGTTTTTTGGGTGTGTGTCAGGCTGTGAGTTGAAAAGCTACAGCCGGCTGTGTGGGTACACCAACTATGTGTGAAAAGTGGTCCATAACGTAATGCTTCAAAGCGTGTTCATGCAAACATTGTCGGGTCTGCCGTGGTACAATGGGACTTCTGCTCATGAAACTATGTGCACAGCGTCTGCAAATCGGGGCTGTACAAAGTCACTTCATCTTTACCCAAAATTGTAAGCTGTCATCTGTGAGGTGCGAGCGGTGTTTGTTTTTACCATAGTTCATGGTGGAGAATGGCTGCTCTGCTGAGTTTTGCTCTCTGTAGCTGTATGAATGGCAAACTACACTGTTTACCAGCGGCATAGGCACACTTAAAATTTCTTCTGAAATTTTCGCTTTCTAGTTATTATTATTATTGTTCTTATTTTACATTTTTCATTGTTAGGCATTAGGTTTATTTGTAGTAGTCCTTTCCAACTTCTTTCCCTCTTCCATGTTACTGTGTCAGCTTGTCAGCATCTATTTGGGTTTGGAAGTGGAACAGAAAGTAAGGAAATCCAAAGTGCCATTAAAACCAGGAGAGGTTCTTATATTTCAGAAGAAGGGATTAATTCAAAAGAAATGACCTCAATGCCATATTTTATTTAGGAACCCTAGAGAGCACTTTGCAAAATAACACATTCTTATAATTTCACCCTCAGATGAGCCAAGCTACGACCATCAGGGAAGGAGATGTAGGTACAGAGCATGTGAGAGTGGTTAAGTTAATGTCTCTTGTCTAGATGAAGGCACAAGAGGGATCAATGGCAAGGCGTAGAGATTCAGTATCTTCAGTCTTCAGTGGACACTCCATTTCTGGCACAAAACACCTGTAAAAGATGGTCGATTTAGGAGGTGACCCGACAACTTCAGCCTGTCAAACATAGCAATGGAGCAGTATGTTTTAAAAAAAAATCTAATTAAGCATGCACTCAGTACCCTAAGAATTATTATGGTAGTTAAACACAGTGATAGTTGTATATCATATTATATCACTTCAAACAGAGGTGATCCAGTAATGCTGCACTAATAAATTAGACTAACTATTCACTTTAGCTAAAGTTATTAAGTTAGCTAAAGAGTTGGGATGCTGTGTAAGACATAAATAAAGCTAAAATACAAAGGTTTGGACACCGTTTTGCCTGTTTCCCTACTGTAGGGGTCTCTGCAAGCATACAAGGCTCTGACAGGGTACAAGATGACAACTTTGGAATTCTACTAGAAACAGTCGATCATATTTGTTTGTCAAAGCTGAATCCAGGGCAAACTACGCTAAATTAGCGTTTTTAGCTAACAGCTACAATAAGCATAAAAGTTACCGTACGGCTATCATTTGTTAACATGACGCTTGTTCTTATACATGTAATACATTTATTACCAACCTGAGAGTTTATCCGCTGGTCATACGACATGACGAATGACTTCTGAAGTCTTAATTCAGCTCAAGATGCTGTAGAATCCCGTCAGTAACACTTTAGGTCCACTAGTAAAACGTAGTTCTATTAATCTGCGCTTGACCCGGAACCGGATGTAAGTTCCAAAAAACTGAATTTTGGAACTGAAATTGAATTGTAGAACTGAAACTGAATGGTGAGAAGTGAAACTGAAATTATTCGAGAGTTGAATTTTTAAAGGATAAAATGCAGTTTCAAAGCAAATCAATTCATTTTCAAAATATAAAATTCAATTTCAATTTAGCGATGATCATTTTCAAACCATAAATTCAATTTCAAATTAGACTAATTCAGATTCAGTTTTCAAAAGCATTTATTCAAGTTACAATTCAGATTCAATCTGAGCAATTCAAATTCAAATTTAACTTATTCAAATTCAGTTTCTGATGGCACAGATTTCTGCCCATATTTATGGAGCTGTCCAACTGTAATAACTATAAGTACTGTCTAGTGATAGTGTGCCCTTTTTCAAAGTGGGTAGAAATCGTCCCAGCTAGTGATAATGGTCCACACTTTGTAAATGAAGTGATTGGATTAATGGCACAGCATCTAGGGATAACACTAAAGCATCATTGTTCATATCACCCACAAAGTGCAGGGTTGGTAGAGAGAACTCATGGGACAGTAAGTCTAAGACTTAGGAAAACAATGGAAGAGACAGGCAGGACATGGTTAGACTGTATAGAATTAGTTAAGATGTACATGAGGATTACTCCAACAGAGAACGGTCTGATGCCCTTTGAGATTATATATGGTAGACCATTTAGAGTTCCAGTCTTCTGTAGTGATGATAGAGAAGCAGAAGAGGAGAACATATTAGCAGATTAGATGCTTAAAATGTTTAAAAGTAAAGAAGTCATGAGAACAAATGATCTGCTAGATGATTCTGTTTCTCCACAGGAGCAGAGTCCGAAGTCTGGGTGCTGATAAAGGCCATAAAAAGGAAGTGCTGGTCCAGTCCATGGTGGGAAGGTCCCTATCAGGTGCTGCTGACGACGCCCAGAGCAGTGAAAATTGCTGAGAGAAACATTTGGATGCATCAAGCGCACTGCAAGAAGGTAACACACTTCCTGGCCGACTCTGGGTAATGGTGAAAAGTCCAGGGTACAAATGGGGGAGAATATCTCTAGGACCTCTCGTCTCAATCCTGGTGAAGAAACCAACGGATCCAGAACCCAATTTAGAATGGCTAGGAATGTGCTGTGCACCTTCTTGAGCCTGTTGACCCTGAGTGGATTAACAGGAGCGCACTGGGACAGAGCAAACCACACCCAGTACCCGCATGGGTTTTCAACCAACTACTGGTGGCAGTTTATGAACACAACCGCTCACATAAACAACAAGACTAATTGTTATTCTTGTGCACACATGCCACTGTCTACACATTCTTCTGGGCTGTGGCTATATAGCATCACAGAGAGTGAAACAGTTTGTTTGCTTGCCTTAGCAACACACCCAGGAGTAAACATACTTGGAACACTGCCAACTTTTCAACTCCTCTGAACCTGAATGGAAAAGTTGATTCGCCAGTAGCCGGGAAGGTGAATTGCTCTGGTACGACAGACCTGTTAGCCTGACCCCAAGTATCTGACTCGCTGCAGGACATTATACTGCTAAGCAAACTGGAAGCAGGCCAGTTACCCATGTGTATGACAGGCACTGGATCAGTCCAAGTTGGAGATTTACCATGGAATTTGTGCAGCGTCACCTATTCTATTTGTCCTCTGGAAGAAGGGATGTAAACAGAGAAGCCTTTTGTTTACATTTACATCATGAACACTTCTCTAAGCTGGTTGAGGTTTTGAGCCAAGAAGATCATAAACAACTTGATCCAATTTCCTTTACAAAGCTTTTTCTGCAGGGACAACAGGAAAGGAGAAGAGCTGTAAATGCAGATGATTCACCAGTTGACTCTAACCCCCACAGGATGCCTACAGTGAGAAGATTTGTGGGGTTGATAGGAGTCATAAAAAGGTGTTGACCAAGCTACAGCTTTGAAGTTAGCTGAAAGCCACATGGACAAACAATAAAATCAACTGATGTGTTTGAATGCCTATGTCTGTATACAGCTGGATTGTAGTGACATATTCTTTTGAGAATGTTGATTTTTCTTGTTTGACTGTTGACATTCATTTGTTTACTTGCAGCATGTAGGTTACTGTGTATGAGATCAATGAGAAGCAGGTTAACTGCTTACATGAATTAATGGTGAACTTTTGCTGCGATAGGAGGTGAATGACATGAGGAGCTGTGTATGAATGAAATCTACACTGACACTGCCAAAAACAAGGGTGCATAAGTTGAAATTTAAGTATACAATGACAAAAAGGGGGGAATGTTAAGTCAAATTGTTGAATGTTGTCATTGTGTTTCTTAAATTTGTAAAGTCTTAGTTCAAGCAGTAGGATCAAAGCCATTCCTTTGATCCTGACCACCTCTCCAGCCACTCTGTGCTGGGGGAGGTTTTATTGCAGATACATTCTATCTGAAAGATCTGTTTCTTGTGTTGTAAGCTTCCTGCTTTTATGATCCTTTTGGTGAGCAGGAGGTCACACAAACACACTTCCATGACACACACACACACACACACATTCTCACACACTCACTCAAACACACACACACACACACACACACACACACATTCTCACATGCATACACATGCATACAGGTGCTTACACAAACACACACATAGTGCCTTGTCTTTGTAAGCATTGGGAGGTTTTACGGTGGGAGGTGCTTGTGCTGTGATGTGTATTGTAACTGTCATGGGAATAAAAGGCTACGAGGAGAGCTGCTCTTTGAAGGATTTGGGCTAGAGACAGGTGATGAGCATTATGCTCCACTGCCTGGTTCTGACCAAAACTTCCCTCGTTAGCGAGTTAAAGACCGGTTGAAGATGTTCTGTTTTGTCTTGTGTTCTTCATGAGGAATAAGTCTCTAAACTAGCGGGGCCTGTGGAAACACAGACCCAACAGTATGTTTTAGCCATCCTGAGATAAATTGAAGCCTGTTGGCTAAGAAGTAGTGCTGAAAGTTAGGTAGATCTAATCCTCCTTTATCCTTGGTCTTTTGTAGTGTTGTTAAGCTTATACGTGGGGGTTTATCTTTCCAAAGAAATTTGGACATATATGAATCTAGAGATCTGAACCAATCTTGCGGCGGTTTAGTTGGGATCATTGAGAATAAATAATTTATTTTTGGTAAGACCATCATTTTTATAGCGGCAACCCTTCCCATGAGTGATATGGGTAAACATTTCCATCTAGCCAGATCGCCTTCCACTGTCTTTAAAAGTGGGATATGGTTTAATTTAGTTAGATCTGTAAGCTTGGGAGAAACATTAATACCTAAATATTTTATATTTCCAGATTGCAGTGGTGTAGAAGAAGAATTATGGAAGGAGCAATTAATCGGAAGGACTGTAGATTTTGACCAGCTAATTGAGTAATCTGATATTTTTGCAAAAGAGTTTATCAATGCAATTACCCTAGAGAGATTGGTTTGTGAGTTTTGGAGAAAAAGTAACACATCATCTGCATAAAGGCTGATTTTATGTTCCACGTTCTTGCATTTTATACCCTTAATTACTGTATTCTGTCTAATTGCTGCTAGTGGTTCAATAAAAATAGCAAACAGTGAAGGGGAGAGTGGGCATCCCTGCCTGGTGCCCCTCAGGAGACAGAAGCTGGAGGATGTTTGGTCATTTGTTTTGACACAAGCTGTTGGGGAATTATATAATATTTTTAACCAGTTAATGAAAGAGGTTCCAAAACCAAATTTGTGTAAAGTTGCAAATAGAAATTTCCAGTTAACTCTATCAAACGCTTTTTCTGCATCTAAAGAAAATATTGTAGTTTCGATGTTTTTACTGTATGGGTAGTCTATCAAATTAAGTAATCTACGTGTATTAGTTGATGAGTGCCTACCCTTTATGAAACCAGTTTGGTCAGGATGAATTAAGAGGGGGGTTATTTTCTCTAATCTTTTTGAGAGAGCTTTGCAGATTATTTTGAGGTCTACATTTATAAGGGATATTGGATGATAGCTTGAGGGATATACAGGGTCTTTGCCTGGTTTTAGCAGGAGATGAATGTTTGCAGAATTCATATTTGATGGAAGTCTGCCCTTTTCTTTGATTTCCAACAACGTTGTGTAAAAAACTGGTGCTAGAATCGTCCAGAATTCTTTGTAGAATTCTGCAGGAAAGCCGTCTGGGCCTGGAGCTTTATTATTGGGCATACTTATCAGGGCTTCCTGGAGTTCACCTGACGCCATTGCTTGAGTGTCTAATAATTTTGGAAGAGTTATGTTGTCCAAAAACTGATCAATTTCGTTTTTAGATGGGTTTATTTGTGGTGTATATAAAGTTTTATAGAAATCCCTGAAAATGTTGTTTATTTTTTTCGGGTCATATGTGAGAGATCTATCTTGTGTTCCCAGATAGATCTTGAACAGCACATATAGTTGTTTTTTCTTTATTTATTTTTAGCTGGTTCGCTAGAAATTGACTGGATTTATTACCATGTTCATAATTTTGTAAGCGTAGTCTTTGTACTAAGAATTTTGTTTTTTTATTAATTATCTCATTTAATTCTAGTTTTGTTTTGCGTATTTTGTTTCCTGATCTTGGTGGGACACGTAGGCTTCTTCTAGGGATTTGATGGTTTTTTCTAATTCCTGAATATTTTTGTTTTCTTCTTTCTTTTTATGTGATGAGAAAGAAATTATTTTACCTCTCATCACAGCCTTCTCTGCTTCCCATAGAACAGAGGCTGATGTTCCGGGAGTGTCATTAAAGTCTAAATATAGAGTCCATTCTTTTTTAAAATATTTAATAAAGTCTTCATCTTTAAGCAGTGATATATTAAATCTCCAGTTTTTACTTTGCGTAATGTTCTTCTTATGTATTAGTGTTAGAGATACAGGAGCATGATCGCTGACAGCTATAGGGTGAATCTCAGTGTCTGAAATATCACTCAGCAGTGAGCTGCTGACCAAAAAATAATCCAGACGAGAGTAGGAGTGATGAACATGTGAGAAAAAAGTATATTCCTTACTGTTGGGGTGAAGGGAGCGCCATGCATCGCAAAGACCAAAGTCGCTCATATACTGTTTGATTATATTTGTGGACTGCCAATTACGCTGAGTTCCTGCTGTATTGAGCCTATCCATTTCTTCATTTAGTCCCAGGTTGAGGTCGCCTCCAAGAACAAGTGTGCCATCTAAGTGTTCAGAGAGTGCACTGAAAAAACTGTGAAAGAATGAAGGATCATCAACATTTGGACCATATACACTTACAATACATAGCTTTTTATCAAGTACAGATAGTTTAATGATTAAGAGTCTGCCTTCTGGATCTATAACTGTATCGAGTACTGTGAAATTAATATTTTTATGTATTAAAATTGCTACTCCCCTTTGTCTAGAATTATAACAAGCTGAGAACACATTAGGAAACTCAGGTGTTCTAAGTTCTTTTAAACCTCTAAGAGGTCTGTGGGTCTCTTGTAAAAGGACAACATCTGCCTGTAGTTTTTTGAGTTGGTTAAATATTTTTAACCTCTTTTCTCTGGAGCCAGCTCCATTTACATTCCATGTAACAAACCTTAGTGCGCCCATAGATGTGTGTGTATAACTAGGGATGTACGCTGTGTGTGTCGCTTAGACAGGTGGAGAGAATACATCACTTTTTCGTAAATAGAGAGAAGGAGAAAAAAAATGTGTGGCGAGATGCTCCCTGAGTCTGACTATATGTGTGCATATTTACTAATATGAGTACGCTTGACTTAAGTGTGTGTATCCCATACGTCTGTGTGCGCTGTCTGATTGATGTAAATGTGCTGCCGTTGAGCGCATGACTGTGCGTGATCGTGCTGTGCGTATGTGTAGAAGTAAAGGATGTTGTTTGTGGATGAGTCTGGAAGCAGGTGATCGAAGCAGTGAAAGAAAATAAAAAGAAAGAAACCAAGAACAAGGGTGAGCAGCATAAAAAGGAGGGGGGGCGGGGGGGGAGAGAAAAAAATGAGAAGAAAAAAACCCCCCGGAAACATTCCAATTAAACCATTGACGGAGAGTGACGGTGTTAATTCTGCTATGATATCACACTTAAGTTGCGATTTGATATTGGTAAGTTAAACAGATGTTAATGCAAGTTAGTGTGAGTGGATATGAAAATAGTGTAGCGGATTCTTATCTGGTGTGAAGTTAATACAGCCACGGAGTGATGCCGGGGTCGCGGTAAAGCTGTCCATCCACGTAGAGCCGGTCCACAGCGATGACAGCGCGGGAGCCCTTCTGGATGAAGCCGCATCGGATTGAGAAGAGGACCCTGCATCGTTCCAGGATCTCTTTTGGGAACTGGTCGTTTACGCTGAAGTCCGTTCCTTTTAATTCCCTGCCGCGACTTTTCACCTGTTCCTTTTGTTTGAAGTGGCCGAATTTGGCCTCAATAGGACGTGGTCTCCCGGCCGCTGCCAGCATTGGGGCCAATGCGATGCACTCTATCAAACACGATGTCCTTTACGGTGTCCTCCGGCAGCTTCAGGTGGGTTTGATGAAGCTTTTCACCGTAGTCTCCGCGTCTTCTCCAGCAGATTCTGGAATACCAGAAAATACAAGATTATCTCGCATGCCACGAGCTTGTAGACCAATAACTGTCCCTTTTATTTTTTTATTTTCTCTATTTAGCTGGATAACATTTTCAGTGAGACATTTCACCGACTCCCTTAGCGTGGCATTTTCAGCAGCTAGCGTTTCCACCTGCTGCTGGCTGAACTCCAGGGATTCTCTCAAGGATTTAAATTCCCGGTGTAGAATCTCCACCAAAGACAGCCTTCCATCGAAAGTGGACAATCGTTTGTCGATTGACTCTAGGATGTCTGCTATATCTTTGCTGGCTGGCGATGTTGTGCCGGGGGAGTCTGCCGGGCGACATCTTTTCGATGACGGCGTCTCAGATTTGGCCGGGGAAGATGCACTCTGAGCCTTCTTCATTACGAGATCTTGGAAGCACTGATCGATGTAATCTTGGAGAGATTCTAAACTCTCCCCGTTGTTCTCCAGGGTGTCGGAGATGATTTAGATAAATGTTGTTAGTTATAAGACAATTGATAAGTGTATTTGGTAAAATTGAAGCTTAAAGGAATTTGTTCAATTCTAAGCTACCATTCGCTTTAATTTTTCCGTCAAAATCTCTGGCGTCTGACGTCAGTTACAACATGAGTCGCTTACCTTGTCCGTCACTTCCATCACTTCCGTCACTTACCGGCCTTCCGTCAAACTCTCATCATTTGACATAGAATACTGGGACTTCAGGGATTCAAATGATTTAAACTCACCATGTTTAAAGAGGTCATAAAACCTCTTTACACCTACTTTATGCCATTCCACAAAGCTCGACCCTATGTTTTGCGGCAGAAAGTCTGGATTATTTATAAGTATTGACAAAATATTAAACGGATGACTACTGTTAAAAAGTTTTCTCAGTTTTCCCCACGTCCACATAGCATTATATATCAGTGGGTTGTGCTTTATTACGTGAGGTAAGTCATTAAGGCGTTTCCCTAGAAAGTTAACAGGTGAGGACGGTTTACATAATACTTCCTCAATATTTAGCCATGGCAGATCAGAATGTTTATGTATCCAGGAAGAAAGAATCCTCGCTTGCATTGAGAGAACATAATTTTCTATGTTTGGCACTCTCCACTTGCCCAGATCTTTCGGTAACTGTAGTGTCTCCAATTTAATTTTGGGTTTTCTTCCTGCCCAAATGAAATCCACCATAGCCTTATTAATTACTTTAACATCTTCTGATTTCAAAATTGCAAACAACATGCCTGTGGGATATAATATTTTGGGTAGGATTACCATCTTAATGAGATTTATTCTTCCCAAAAATGATATCGGAAGTGACCTCCATCTTGTCAGCATCTCTCGAAGATCTTGAACCATTCCATTAATGTTTTCTCTATATAAGTGACCAACATTTGGTGTAACTAAATAAAACCTGATGGTGCCCAGTGAAAAGGTTTAACATATAAAGGTTCAATGTCCCATCCACTACACAAAGTCTTTATAGCAGATTTATCAAAATTTACTTTGTATCCAGATATAAGACCAAAGTCCTTGATACACCTAGTAAGAACAGGTAGAGAGTTAGCAGGGTCAGTCAATGTCAGAAGAATATTGTCTGCATAGAGCAGAATTTTATGTTGTTTATCCCCAATTTTAACTCCATGCAGTGGCGGTCCTAGCCTGTTTGGCACCCCGGGCGAACACTCCCTCTGGCACCCCCCCCCCCCCCCCCCCCAAACACACACACATAAAACATATTAAGGATTGTACATTAACATAAAACTGTTGTCGGAACCATACTGAATTTCGCCAGAGAAACACACACACACACATATGAAGAGCGAGAGAGTATGCATTGTATGCAAACGGCTACCAAACAGCCATCATAATTCGTCATACAATGAGAACAGGAGAAATCAACAATTGACAATGACTAATTAATATTAAAATCTGTAACATAATGTATTGTTTGGAGTTTAGTCTGTTACTGTTACTATTTTTACCATTTCTTTTTGGAGCAACTGTAATCCACATTATTTCCTTAGGGATTAATAAATTATTCTGATTCTGACTCTGATTGTTTCAGGATGACCTGCCATTATCCAATGACACATCTGCTTACCTGTATCTTTTGCTCGTTTCTCCTCCTCTTCTATTTTTTCTAAACTGAGCACCTGATGGCTTTGAACTTTTCTTGTCCATCTTACATTGGTTTTAATTTTGCACTCCAGTATGAACACAAATCCCCCAACTCGAGGATCGCCACAACATAACCTAATAGACCTACACCTTAGTTCACAGATTCACTTTGTCTAGGGTTTATTTCTGGGATTTCACACAACCCAGGATTCAAATCATGAATACATAATGGGCTTGGATTTACATCATTATGAATGAAATGTGCTCTATTTGGAAGCAGCCGGCCCCCCTCCCCTTTCGACGGGTTGTGTGTGAGACTTTAAATCATCAAACTGTAAATTATAAATTTTAAATTGTTATTGATCCCTTTACCCCTCGTCCTAAAGTGTATATTTATTTTCTTACTCTTCTTAAATTTATTGTTTGTTTACTTGCACTGCTGTAACTGGAGCCTCGTCGTCTCGTCTCTCTATATACTGGACTGTATGTAGCGGAGATAACAATAAAGTTTACTTTGACTTCAGCAGCGAGCAGGCGCACCGAGGGCTCTCGCGCTCACTTTTCGTGTATAGAATTTCGAAAAAACATCAGTGCAAATTATAAGTCTGTATCATAATGTCTGGTGTTTTCATGTTTGTTGTTTTGTTTTTATTTTGTTTTATTTTGCGAGTTGGTTATTAGATGCTGCTCCAGCCAGCCAGAGAATCCCCCGCCGCCCCGCCTTCTCCTCCCTGTGCCGCAAGCAGCAGGCGCACCTCGCAAACGGAGGGCGCCCTTACTCCCAGCAAATGGGCGATAGAAAACCGATCAGTGCCTATGCCATTCCCAATATGCGCTGGCTGATGTCGGGGCAGCATGAGTACGAGCAATTTTTTTTTTTTTTTTTTGCCGATGCCCGTGATGCCGCCCCCCACCACAATGCCGCCCCGGGCAACCGCCCGTGTCGCCCGTATCAAAAACCGCTACTGACGCCATGAACACTTGGATTTTGCCTAATGGCCATGGCCAGAGGCTCAATGGCCAAAGTAAATAATAGCGATGACAATGGGCTACCTTGTGCTGTACCTCTGCTCAATGTAACTGGGGAGGATAACAAGCAGTTAGTTAACACAGATGCTATTGGTGATTTGTATATAATTTTGATCCACCCCAAAAAGTTTTTCCCAAACCCAAATCTTCTCATTATTTCAAACATATATTCCCATTCAATTCTATCAAATGCCTTTTCGGCATCCATAGAAACAACAACCCCAGGCATTTGATGAAAATTTATAAAATGAATAATATTAAATAGGCGTCTAGTATTGTTATAAGAATTCCTCCCCTTAATAAAACCTGTCTGGTCAGCATGCACAATAGAGCACATTACTTTTTCTAGCCTAAGAGCCAGTATCTTTGAAAGTATCTTATTATCAACACCAAGAAGGCTAATAGGCCTGTAAGGTGAGCATGACTCTGGATTTTTATCTTTTTTTAGCTATCAATGTTATATTAGCCTGGTACACAGATTCTGGGAGTTTCGATTCTTCAAATGCTTTATTAAAAACCCTTAATAATAAACTATTTAACTTCACTTTCATTACCTTAAAAAACTCTACTGGGAAGCCATCTGCCCCAGAACATTTCCCAGACTGGAGTGCAGATATAGCTTTATCCACCTCCATCAATGTTATGGGTGACTCTAGAAGACTAACCTGATCTTCAGAGAGCTGAGGGAATACTAAGTCATTTAGGAAAAAGCCTGAGTTAAGCCTTGTTATGTCCATCTCAGACTGGTATAAATTTGTATAGAATTCTCTAAAGCACTCATTAATCTGACGGTTTCCTACTTGCCTTTCACCATTCACATCCACAATAGCTGTGATAAAAGAACTTGATGGAGTATTCCTTGCAAGATGAGCCACAAAGCGGTTAGGCTTATTAGCTGATTCAAAAAGCCGTTGTCTGGGAAAAAGGACATCTCTTTCAGCCTTTCGCATTATCAAAGTACGCAAGGATGCCCTGGCAGTATTAAGCTCACTTAATATTTCAGCTGATTTTGTTACATAAAATTGTTTCTCCAGCTTTTTTCTATTATTCTCGATCTCTAACTGCCTTGTTAATCATCATTTTCTTTTATGACTTGTGTATGAAATAATCATCCCTCTCATGTAAGCCTTATAACTATCCCATAAAGTTCTCGGGTCTATCTCCTCTTTATCATTTATTTCTAAAAATAATGTTGTTTGCTCTGTTATGAAATGTATAAATTTCTCATCCAAAATGGACAGTGTGCTCATCTTCTAAGACATGGAGCGCTCAATATGTCTCATGGGTTGAATGGTTAGGACCACAGGAGTGTGGTCAGAGAGGCCTATATGTCCAATATTTACCTGCTGAACTAACTGACTGATACACTTAAAAAATATAAAAATATAATCTATACAAGATGCTGACAAGTGAGGGTTAGAGTGGAAAGTGTACTCTTTAGATAGTGGATTATAGTGTCGCCAGACGTCCACAAGGTCAAGCTCCTTTACAATTTGCCAAAGGGCTTTGGAATTTTTTGTCAAAGTAGATTGTGGGGGAAGTTTATCCATTTTTGGGCGTAAAACACAGTTAAAGTCACCCGCTAATATTATATTAGCACAGTCCATGTCCACTAATTGATTAAATAATATTGTGTAAAACTCGTCATCCTGTGCATTCGGCGCATATATATTACCTAGGAGAACAGTTTCCCCATGCAACATCCCTTTAACCAAAATATATCTTCCTTCATTGTGAGTGGCTGTAACAGTGAAGGGAAGATTTTTGTGTATACGAGTAATAACCCCCCTTTTATTTGTGGAGTAGGATGAAAAAAAATTTGACCAACCCATTCTCTACAGTATTTTTTATGTTCATCATCTGTCAGATGGGTTTCTTGCAAAAAAGCAATGTGAATC
This sequence comes from Pelmatolapia mariae, assembly GCF_036321145.2. Lineage (NCBI taxonomy): Eukaryota > Metazoa > Chordata > Actinopteri > Cichliformes > Cichlidae > Pelmatolapia > Pelmatolapia mariae. The sequence continues at coordinate 4,367,184 of NC_086239.1, read as the reverse complement.
AAATCTTTCTTCAGAGAATTTAGAAGAGACTCTTTTTTTCACCACGTTGTTGGACCCTGTAACATTCCAAGTACTTATCTTAACTGACATATAAGAAGAATAATATATATTTTGTGCTGTTTACATATTTAACCAAATCTACATTTGACCAGTCTGAACCTATTAACCAAAAATAACTGAGCATAAAACAAGAACACTTTTTCCCAGCAAAACCTGAACACAAAGCCTGGAAACCTCAACACTCCCCAACACAAATAACATAAAGTAAAATAAAATAAAATACACATCTAGATGTACCTTGCTTTGAAGTACAGCTGGAGGGGGATACTGACGCGTACCATCCCTGCACTGGAGTGTATGTCAAAAATCAAAGTATGCTCTATACCTTAGCTCAGTGGTTCCCAAACTTTTTTTGCTGGGCCCCCCTTTGTTTTACAAGAAAAATGTTCTGCCTCTGTGTACCTTTAGCCCTGGCAGCCTGGAGAATCTTCTGTGTGTCGGTGTAGTAATGAAGCCGGACCAGTACTGCACGCGGTCCCTCCGTGCCGGTAAGCCTCATCGGTGGTCCAGTGCGATGGGCTCTATCGATTGTAATGGCACCCTGCTGAAAGCCCTGGACTTCTGGTATCCACTTTTTTAAAAAGTCCACTGGTGTTCTACCCTCCGCGCCTTCTTTTAGCCCAACAATCCTCACGTTCTGCCGCCGGCTCTGATTCTCAAAGCTTTCCAGACGCTCCATGGCCTTCTTAAGCTGGGTCTCGAGAGTGGTAATACGTGGCTCACTTGTAGTCGTGACATCTTCCAAGTCCGAGACCCGCTGCTCCACTGTTCCCATTCTTTCTATCAGATTGTCGAATTTCTCAGTGAGCTCATTTATTGGCTTTATGACTTCGGATATCTTGCTATCCAATATTTTTGATATGTTAGAAGTCACCTTGTCCACAATCACATCATCCTGCAGTGCACTTAGTGCATCCTCAGCGTCGCACATGGTCTCATTTTCGGGGCTATTACTAGCTACCATGTCACTGCTAGCTTTCACTTTGACTCCTCGTTTGCCCATTTCTCTCTTTTTGCTTGATCCAGGGTGTGCAAAAAACTTGTCTGAAGACATTATATAAACATTCGAGGTAATTTGTTGGCAAAATGAGCTAAAATACTAATATTTTACAGCTGTCCAGTTAGGGGTGGGCGGTATAAACGGTATACGGTATAAACGATATAAATTTGGCCAACGGTAGAGATTTTGACTATGCCGCTCTACCGCGATAGCGCATGTTGATGGTGTCATCAAGCTGCACCTGTTTTGGTCGAAAACATTGCAGCGGCTGCAAACAACATCATCTGCAAATTATGCCAGGCGACTGTAATAGCAAAGAGACGAAGCACTTTTAGAAGATGGGGAAAGCCAAAAACTGCGCTTCCTCCAGTTCCCTACCATTGATTCATTAATGCTGAATTCCGTCGCAGCTGCTCTATTCCCATGTTGTTGCAGTATATTAATGACTAACCTCGTATTGTGGATGGATTATCTCAGTTGTTCTCCTGACTGAAGTTTGGTCCGTTTATAGCATCCTGCCATGCAATTACATTTGTCCCTAACCACCAGAAACCCTCACGCTAACTTTTATCGAGTGGAAAAAGGTTAGCAGCCATCCTTCAGCTTCACTGTGCTAATGTTATGCTAATGTAGCTGTTTTGCTAGCAATCACGTAGAACATCATTGTATACCAGCTAGCTCAACTTCAGTAACCCTACAAACGTCACTGCTGTTTAGTTTTCTGTCTTCATTTATGTTGGAAGTGATAGCAGAGCTGTACTTTTTAATTTTTTCAGAAATCTCTCAGTCAGAACATGGCATATCATGTTTAGGTGGAAACTAGCAAGCTAACTTCCTGCTAACTTCTAACTCCGTTGAATTTAATAAATTCTGTTTTCATGGATGCCTGGATGTTAAACTTAATTGTTACACCTGGTAAAGCAGCAACGCTGATCATTTTATTAAAGATGAAAGATTTTAGACAGTTTTTAACTCTCAGTGATAGCCCTTATTCGTTTGACTTTGGGACCTGAAGCAGACAGAGTTTTGGACCCAGATTACTCCGCGAGGCTCCTGACTACGGCAGCCGTAATGCTCCGGGAATCCATCAAGCAATCTTGATGTTTAATTACATAAAATAATTAAAAAAAAGAAAAAAAAGAATTCTTACTTGAATTTTCAAATGCACACTTTTTTGTTCAATTCATTATTTAAGCACAGAATTCTTTATTTTGATATATGTGACTCTTGTTGTCTTCCATACTTGGAAGACTTGCTGTGGTTAATGGAAGGGGGGGGGGGGTACTGTTAGGGTTCCTGGGTCGTTGACCCAGTGTTTTCAGTTTTGTCTGTTTATTTCCCACATTCAGTTTTCTCACTTCCTGTTTTCTGTGCCAACATACCGCCTGCGTACTGTGTTCTAGTTATTTCCATGTATCATTAGTCAGACTAAGTTCAGCTGTGTACTCACCGGTTTCTAATCATTCATCACCCAGGGTGTATTTAAGTCCTCAGTTCCATCCGATTGTTGTCCTGTCATTGATGTTCATGTGATGTTGTTTTCGTCGCTGTTAGGGTGTCCTACACTCATAAAAATGAGTCATTGGATGAACTCAATTGGATTGATGGCAGGTTTTCCACGTAATACACATATTTTGGTTCAACCAAATCTACATACATCATGACAATTTAATTAAACTGTGTCAGTCGAACACAATTTTTAAAATAAGTTTAAAAGGAAGAAAATTACATTAATAAGATGTGAAAGGTTTTGGTTGGTTCAACTCAATACAAGGTCATTCATTTGAGCTAGATTGTCTTCGCATTAAAATGATTTTTTTTAAGTTCAACTAACTATTGAATTATTGAAATAATAACAAAATGAATTTGTTTTTTCAACTCAATTTTAATCACTTTAATTAACAGCAGAAACAGAATATTTTGTGAATAAACATACATGTCACATGGTCAAATTAACCTTAACAAAATCAAAGTGCTAACAAAAAAGTGCTGTCTTACATTTGAAATGAATATCAAATCTGAATAGGAAACACCTTTGTATTACTAGGCAAGACTGAAAACAAATCTGTCCCCTCAGTATAAAAGAAAACGTATGTTCTTGCTTTTTCAAACCGCAATTTGTAAAATCAGATTTCACTTAAGAATCATTGTATATATTTACAGTGACACTTGCAGGTAGCTTTTCAGCAAATTCGCAATGATAACCTACTAAACATTACAATTCACACCATAGTACCAGTCACTGAACATTTTAAACAACCCAACAATACTTGAATACAAATATAATGTATATATAAAAGGTTTTCATTAAGAACATTTTTGTGTTACCAAAGCGGATGTATTTTAATTTAAAAAAAACCTCTCGACTTTACTTCTCTAAAACCAATGACATTCAAACTTTTACAAGCTTATAAAAACGAGAACACCAACTTTAAAAACACTGGAAGACACCAAAGTTGTCAACATTTGTTTTGTGTCTTTGAAAATCCCAAAAGCAATTCAAAAGAAAATGCTGGTTACAACCATTAAACTTTTTTGAGCTAAATTCCCACCGTCCTTTTATCCATCTATATTAGTATAGATTAAAGGTTACATCACTCACAATAGGATGTTCATCTAAGATGTTCAAACAGAATAGCAGACAAAAATTGAAAACTTCCATTTTTGTTTTTTAAAAAAAGGTCACAGTCTGAAAAAAAGAGATAAAAAGGCCAAAATCAGCTTTTGTGCTGGAGTCTTGTTTGCCTAAGCAAACATCTTCATTTTCATTTGCTGCATCTTTGCACTGAGCCTTTGGCCATCCAGATTCATTCAAATCTTCTGACAAAACTCCAAAGTGTACTTGTGGTCATTTGGATAGCTCAGATCAAGTGCATAAATCAGTCCAAAGAAGACGATGAATGCCATGATGACGCTACCGAGGTTATTCATAACTGTAGTACCTTCAATGACAACTCCCACATCCTCTGGCTCCTGAATGCCTTCTCTTGTGATGGTGTAAATACCCATGACAGTTGCTGCAGTGGATCTCAACCGTTCATCGTCAGTGGAGGAGGTCTGAAAAACAGAAACAATACCTTGGTTAAGAAATAGGTTGTTTCAGGGCTCTGTCACTTGGAGGGGAACATATTATGCAAAACTCACTGCCAAACTTCACTGGTTCTCCAGTGCCCTCCCCTACTAACCCGGCGACTATCATTGGCCTCTCCTTCCAACGCTTCCCCCTGACACAGCATTTTCTTATAATCTAGGCGGTAGCGAATAATAAATAAATAAATCATTTCTAATAATAAATAGGTTTGAACGTCACGGGAGTGCGCGTTGTGCTGACTGCAGTTACCCTTACGGCCACATGGTTCACTTTTGGTAGCACCGTCAGTAAACTATACATTGCTGTTAAAGACACCTCAAAACAATAATTTCTACTAGAATATGGCATTATATAATAATAAACACAGAATGCCACATTTTTAGATTATAAAAAGAAAACAGTAAGAATGAAGTTGGCCTTAGGAGATCGTCTTTCATTGAGCACATGGTGGCTGGCTAGCTGCTATTGTCACGGACCCGGCTCTGGAGGACTCGGGGGTCCGTGAGCAGTTATGGACTGTTGTTGTTATTATTATTATTATTATTATTATTATTATTATTATTATTATTATTTAGGGGCTGTGTCGTCTACTGTTCGGTCCACTGTTGCATGTGTAGTGTGTGTTTGCGTGTGGGTTTGCTTCTCCCTCTCTCTCTCCCCGGTCCTTGGGCTGTTTACAGAAGTGCACGCCGTGGGAGAGGCGTGTCCTGGCGACTGTCGTCATTGGGGGTCCCTCTTCACTGTTACCGGCCCTCCTGCAGCTGATTACCTGACCAGCTGTTGGTAATCATCCCTCCCGGCTGGAGAGAGGTATTTAACCTGGACTCGCGGCGACAGTCGACGTGGGATTATTACTCAGAACTGGTATAGTCCGTGCGAGCAGTGTGTGTTTGCTAGTCGGCCAGCGTGTGGCTAATTGTGGACTCTCCTTCTTCCTCCAGGATAGCCGAGCGGAGAAGCGAGTTGGGGAGCACACGCACTAAGGGAGCTACAGCACGGGACGCACTGGGAGCAGGAGACGAGCACCTTTGGAATATTGCACCTTTGAGTTTATTGTTGGACTTACCTGTCTGTTCACTGTAAATAAAGTGCACTGTAGCATCGAAGAGTCCCGCGTTTTGGGTCCTACTTCCCTCGTCCCCACGGTCTGAGTGGCAGACCGTGACAGAATAATCCCACGTCGACTGTCGCCGCGAGTCCAGGTTAAATACCTCTCTCCAGCCGGGAGGGATGATTACCAACAGCTGGTCAGGTAATCAGCTGCAGGAGGGCCGGTAACAGTGAAGAGGGACCCCCAATGACGACAGTCGCCAGGACACGCCTCTCCCACGGCGTGCACTTCTGTAAACAGCCCAAGGACCGGGGAGAGAGAGAGGGAGAAGCAAACCCACACGCAAACACACACTACACATGCAACAGTGGACCGAACAGTAGACGACACAGCCCCTAAATAATAATAATAATAATAATAATAATAATAATAATAATAACAACAACAGTCCATAACTGCTCACGGACCCCCGAGTCCTCCAGAGCCGGGTCCGTGACAGTTATCAAGCTAGCACAAGCTCCGAGTACTTAAAAGTTGGTGGCTACATAATTTGTCCTCTAAAACAAGGCACTTTTGAAAAGACCTGTCTATTTGGTTAAAAAAAAAATAGTATTCCAGCAGAGAAGAGAATGGTAGCACCACCAAAAGTTCAAAAAACAACTGTTACAAGCTTCTATGATAAATGTATGTACTGTAGAATGTAATGTATGTAATGTAGAGTACTGCTACATTACATAGAGTACTGAATGTAGCAGTACTCTACATTCAGCTCATAGAGAAATACACAATTGGTTATATGAAAAATTAATATGTTACCTTACCTGAAGGTGTAGTTTTATCCAAAAAGTACAGAGAGGCCAAGAGCAGCTGCATTCATTTAGGTGATCCTGAAAGAGCGCAAAATTTTCGAAGAGGGCTGACCGTTGTGTAACTCAATAACTTTGTGTTCTTGTAACAAAGACTGCTTTGAGAGAAAATAATTTAGGTTCACCACACGAATAATAATTGCAGTAACACTGGATTGCTACATTTGCATTGAGTGAGATAAAAAAAAATGTTTCAGCTTAAAGAAGGGCTTGAATTTTTTACTTTGAGTATACAAATGCGCATGTGCAAAAATGTACTCCCCCTACCGCCAGTGCCCCAACAAACTCATTAATTTTGTGTTCAGAATCAGCCTCTGCTGGTTTAGAATAATGTTAAGTTTACACAAAGAAAACCAAATTAATTTGGTATTTTTTAATTACATTTATGAACAACTAACAAAATTTGTATGTGTTCTTTGAAAGAAGGACCTGAATCTGTTTTTTGAGTGTATGTTCAGTTCCGTCAGGTCAGTCAGTCAGTTGTCGGTCAGTCTTTCATTCATTCAGTCAGTCGTCCAGCCAGCCAGCCATTTCCTACTTCTGTTCTGTTTGTTCACTCCGTCGACAATAAACACCAACCTTCACCTACCTGTGAGTCCAGTGTTTGGGTCCTCCTTCTCTCATCCAAGACACAAATCCTGACACCTGTCCTGATTCCAACTGAGATGCTGTGGTATGACCTTAAAAAGGCGGTCATGCTGGAAAACTCTCCAGTGTGGCTGAACTCGAGCAATTCTGCAGAGATAAGTGGGCCAAAACTCCTACACAGTGCCGTCAAAGACTCATTGCCATACAAAAAATAGGAAATCAAGAAGAGACAAACACTTTTTCACACCGCTGCATTTACAATACTGTACAAAAGTGTTAACCCACCTTTATTATTTTAAATATATTTTCCTTACAAGCAGCTAGACAAACTTGTAATTTTAAATAAGTGATTTCTGGGTGGTGGTTCTTATCTTTAAGAAGAGGGAGTAGAGGGTGTGCTCCAATTTTGGGGAATCACACTACTCAGCTTCTCTGGAAAAGTGTACACCGGGGTACTGGAAAACAGTCCATAACTGAACCTTGCATTTAGAAAGAAGTTGTGTTTTTGTCATTGTCATAGAATGCTGGACCAGTTCTGTATCTTCTCAAGGACATTCGAGTGTGCGTGCAAGTTTGGTTAACCCGTCTACATGTATTTTGTAGACACTCTATGAGGGTATTTGGGTGATACCACAGTTGGACAGGTACAAAACAGTGTCTTTGGTCATTTTTATTTTTAGTATTTTTGCACCAAGAAGATGATTCACAAGAGCTATCAGCTGACATTTGGCACATCCTGGCATGCTGTACACTGTTCTGAAGAAGTGTCTAAAAAAACTACAGCACATAAACAGTATATGAGATCATTATGTCTGTAGGAAACAGGAAACGAAGTCAGCAAAAGCCTGACACAGGACCTGAGAGATACAGCTTGCCCTTTAGATGACTGCCCTCCCATTTCCCAAAGCAAATATCAGACAATCAGGGTGGCTATCAAGCCATTCTGAAGGCAAGGAAACTGGCAGAGAAGGTGTATCTCCAATCCTGCACAATTACAAGGACCACACTCTATCCAGGTAACCAACAACTTCCGTCACTTATGCTCATTTACTGTATGTAAACAACTCTAATAAAACTTCTACTTAAGTGGATTGATACATGAAGAGATCCAGACAAACAAGACACCACATACAATTAAACCATATCATAAATGTAGATATGGTATATGAATCAGGTTCAGGTTTATTCATTTATATAGCACATTTACAAACAACAGGGTTGATCAAAGTGCTTAACAATCAGCAAAAAAACAGCAAGAGATTAAAAGTTAACAAACAAACAACAAACACACCAACAAACATCAAAGGTGACAGACATAAAACAGGCCTGATGATAGTTAAAACTAATTTGATCCAAAAGCCAAAGTAAAAAAATGAGTTTTAAGACGCAATGTAAAAGAATGTATAGACTCAGAAGTGCGAATAGAAGCGGGGAGACTATTCCAGAGTCTAGGTGCTGCAATTGCAAAGGCCCGATCACCTCTGGACTTCAGGCAGGATCTAGATTGTTCTAAGAGCATCTGGCAAAATGATCTTAGTGCCCTCCTGGGGTTATACAAGCAGAGGAGTTCAGTCAGGTAACTGGGTGCCAAATTGTTTAAAATTTTAAAAGTAAACAAAAGAATTTTAAAATCTATACGGTGTTTGACAGGGAGCCAGTGCAAATTAGCTAGAACTGGGGTGATATGATCATACTTTCTAGTACCTGTCAGAAAGCGTGCAGCAGCATTTTGAACTAACTGCAAGCGGTAGAGGGAGGATTGTTGGAGGCCCAGGTATAGAGAGTTACAATAGTCCAGTCTAGAGGTGATAAATGCATGAATAAGTTTTTCAAGTACTTTTAAAGGAATATAGGGCTTCGCCTTTGATATCAAACGCAACTGATAAAAGCTAGTTTTTACCACTGAGGACACTTGCTTCTCCAATTTAAGAGAGCTATCCAAAAACACTCCAAGGTTTCTTACCGTGTGAGAGAGATGCTGGCAAGAGGACCAGGGTGTCTGTTAACTGACCCAGAGGGGTATGACTATCAAAGACAATTACTTCAGTTTTATTTTCATTCAAAGTGAGAAAGTTTTGTGATAGCCAAACTTTAACATCATGAAGACAGTTGAACAAAGGTTGTAGTGGGTCAGAGACATCCAAGTTCAGGGGGAAGTAAATTTGGACGTCGTTGGCATAGCAGTGGAAGGAGATGTTATATTTGTTGAAAATAGAGCCCAAAGGCAGCATATACAGGGAGAACAAAGTAGGACCAAGAACAGACCCCTGAGGCACACCACAGCGGATAGGGGCAGAAGAAGAAAAGTAGTGGCCCATAGCAACGGAGAAAGTCCTCTCTGAAAGATATGATTTAAACCAAGATAGTACTGTGCCTTTGAGACCAACAACATGCTCCAGTCTCGATAATAAAATGTGGTGATCAACCATATCGAATGCAGAGGTCAAATCAAGTAAAACCAAGACCACAGAGCAGCCCGAGTGGACAGTTAAAAGTAAATCATTAAAAACTCTTACTAAAGCCGTTTCTGTACTGTGGCGAGGTTTAAAACCAGACTGGAACTTTTCACCAATATTGTTAACATCTAAGAAGGACTGAAGTTGCTTAAGAACTACTTTTTCCAAAATTTTAGACATAAAAGGGAGTTTGGAAATTGGCCTGTAACTGGAGAGAGCACTAGGGTCAAGATTTTTCTTCTTAATAATAGGTTGTACAACAGCATGTTTCAAGGCAATCGGCACACAACCTGATGACAGTGATGCGTTCAGCAATATTAAAACACAGAATGTTAAAGGTGTGTCAGACAGAAAAGAAGACTTGCGTGTGTTAAAACTTCAGCCCTGGAGTCACTTAGTCTTGCCCAACTTCAAGGTATTTTGTATTTGCATGTAATTTCAAGTAAAAAGGTTTCCTGTAAAAAAAAAAGCTTTTACAGCTCTGAGTCTGATTCACACAAGAAACAATTAAATAATTACAGTCTAAATTTAAGTATAGCATAAGTCGTTATATTTAAGACAAATGAAAACCAACAAAAAGTCACAAGTCTTTTTTTTTTTTTGGCAAGCTGCAACTCCCCTTCTGTGTTCACCTCTTAATGAGACACTTGAGCCTGCTTCTGAGACACAATCAGATCCAGTCTGGGTGGAATGGGGCTCACTCTCAGAGTAGCTTCCAGTGTTGCTCTGAGTCTGATTCACACAGATACGTAGTTGTGAATGGGAGAAGGAGTTTCACAGCTCTCAGTGCCAGACATGGGTACTCCTTTGACACAGTAATCCAGAAGGAGCCCATGTCCCCACTGCAACTTTTAAGTGCTATCGGTACAAAACTTCCAGAAGCTGGGATTCCAGATGTGAGGGCAAAGCAGCATCATTTTCAGTGGGATCCACAGAAAATGGGTCCAAAATCCACATGTGTCCTTCTCTGGGCTCTTCAGGGAAATATTCATCTGTCAACTCTGTCAGTTGTGAAAGGTGCTGACAGACAGAGGCACTGATCTTCACCTGAGGGGAGTTTTCCAAGATGTGGGACAAAAGTGGAAACATGTCCATCCTCTTTTCCTGGGTCCTCTTAGTCCACAAAGCAAGTTCCCTCTTGAAAGCTTCAACTTTGTCTGCAACAAAAAACATGTTGCTGTTTCTCCCTTGAAGTGAGATGTTCAGCTGGTTCAGCAGTGAAAAAATGTCCCAGAGGTAGGCAAGCTTAGCTGTGAACTTTAAGTCGGCATAAGAATTTGCAAAAGAAGATTTTCTGGGTCAGAAAAGAGAAGACCTCTTTCCTCAGCTCAAAAAATGATTGAGGACCAGTCCTCTTGAAAGCCATCTTAGCTCACTGTGGTAGAGCAGCTGGACATGATCTGCTTCCATGTTCTCACAAAGCTTGGCAAAACATCTGGAGTTCACGGCATTATTTTAAATAAATTGATAGTTTTCACACTTACATCCATCACCTCGTGGAACTCTGGTGACATCTTTTTTGCTGCAAAGCTTTCACAGTGGAGAAAACAGTGGGTCCATTTAGCTTCTCCTGCACGATCAAGAATTTGTCTAATGATGCCAGTCACCCTAACCCTTGCCTTGGAGTTTTGTCACTTTCATCTTCATTTTTGCTATTTAAAAACTTCTCCATATCTTTTGCTAACTGCAAACGGCAGGCAGAGTGTCGTCTGCTTGCTTATTAAGGCTGATAGAACAACTCCCACCAAGCGGTGGGAAGCTTTATTGTAACTGAGATTTTCATGGATAGCAGTAGTTCCTGGTGTCTTCAATTACAAACTTCTGATGTCCCGCGGCCCAGAGGTGTAAAACTAAAAGTTTTTTATGGCCCTCAAGGTGTGACTCGCGGCCTATTCCCCATGGTTAAGAATCACTGATCTAGGAGAAGTTCTGGAACAAACATACAGACATATATACACCATGGTGATTATAATATGATGATGATATTACAAACTGGTAAGTTTGAATTTTCTAATTAGTATGTTGTAGAATTCCACACTAACTTTGAACATCTGTCATGTGTTGCTTAGCAAGTGTTTGTTTGTTGCAAAGGTCCTTAAATCCTGTGGTGGTGAAGAAAGCATCATGATGGGGGCGGTGTTGTGCTAGAAATGGTCGTCTGCCAAAAACTGATTTCTGGTATTTGCCAAAAACTGAATTCTTGTATTTAAACTGCTATAAATAACTTGGTCAATAATATGTGAAACATATGACAAATGTATCCCTCGTGTATGATATCAAGTCATTTTGAGCCACAAACAACATTCCTGTAACAAGGTAGAAGCTGCAATCAGTTTTTGGCAGTGACTTTTATATATCCTTTATTTATCCAGTTACAAAAATCTTGTTGACATTAAAAATTCCTTTTTTAAGAGTAATCTGGCCAAGAGGACAGCTGACAGTGCAACAAACATAACAATAGTTATGTAAACATATTTTAAGTGGACAAAAAGGACCGGACTGGTTATAATGTAAGTACAGTAACACTAAGTTATAAAGATACTTGAAAAACAGGTCATTTTAAAATTTTATATTTAACCCCTTTGTAAACCCTGTTCACCGAAGTCTATTTACCAACATACGTAAAGATATTACACATAAAAACATACGAAAACATTGGAAATCAGTTTTTGGGACAAAACCGGCATCATGGGCATCGGCAAAAAAAAAAAAAAAAAAGTTGCTCCCACCCATGCTGCTCCGACATCATGTCAGCTCATTTTTAGGATTGCGTAGGCACCGATTGGTTTTCTATTGCCCATTTGCGTGGAGTAAGCGCGCCCTCCATTTACGGGGTGCGCCTGCTGCTTGCTCCCCAGGAAGAAGAGGGGCGGGGTGGTGGGGGACTCTGGCAGGAGCGGCTTCAAATAACCAGCTTGCAGAAAAACTTTAAATACCGCCTATTGTAGGAAAAATGAAACCTAAGGGTGGGCTAACTCGCAAAATTCAGAGCACTCTACAGCTCAACAATCTTCCGTGTGTCCGTTTGGGGAAATGGCTTCTTATCAGCAGTCACCTTTTTACAACCCGGTAAGAGAATAAAATATGTTCATCTTAAGACTTTTCGCTCTTTTACGGACGGCAAGAATACTCCTCTGCGCTCTCACGGCTGTTCCGTTAGTCCGTTACGCAAGGCCAGGTGAACGCAGCCAACACAAACAGGCAGTGCGAGTTTTAGATCTCGCTGGTCGGCTTGGTTATACGCATGAGAGTAAAACGTTTTGGGTTTTTTGCGCATCATAAAAGTTTTGTTTTGTAAAACTTTCCGATCTTTCCAAAATGTTTCCAGCGTAAATGAAGAAGTGTAGACTGTTGCTTCCTGAATCTAAACGCGGAAGTGAACTTTGGCTTCCCTTTTCAGGGAAGAAAAGACACATGCAGATACTTGAGTCCGTGAGGCGTCTTGACTTTTGGCTCCAGTGGGAGCCAAAAGTGGGAAACAGATGCGCAGAATATGGATAAAAAGAAAGTTCGAAAACAACCCGACTTGGATTATTGCGATACGGATATAGCTTGTAAAATATCGAGCCAAAGCAGAATTCATATTTGGACATGTGGCCCAGAAGTAAATACAGTTGCTTTAAAACATCTACGACGCACAAACAAATCAGGTACAATACAAACTGCAGACTAACCGCAGGCTTTAAAACTGGTGTCACACACGGCACACAACTTAAACTAAATATATAGCCTGTAAAATTACATCTAAATAGAACATAGTACATTGTACTTTTGTGTCTCCGAATGATAATGAAAAAGATTTATTTTACATCTATAACTGCTTATCCAGTTCCTGGTCGTGGGAGGGTGGATCTTATGCCAACTATTATAGGACAAATCATTAATTTTGCTTTTAATGCTAATAAGGAATAACGTGTGTTAAAGAGTGCTAAAAACTTTAATGTTCAATTTTTGTCTGTACAGGTGGACATTACGGGAGAAAGCTTTGGTGTGCTATTATACTAGTTGGGATAACTCTGCAAAAAATATGCTGACAGTCTGAGGAAGTCTGAGGAAGTTGCTCACAAAGTCAAAGATAAGGCAGATCTTTATTGTCACTGTTACAAGAACAATGAAAGACAGTTTGGCGACTCTCCATTAGCAATATGTAGATTTTTCCATTAAAATTACTTTAGAATAAACGATAAAAGATACACCGATATATAGAGTTGTATACAATTATATATATTGTAAGGTGCAGTATAAAGGAGCAGGTGCAATATAAGGTGCAATGTAATCAGTCCTAGTGCATATTGAGTAAGAGGTTGAGAGACCAGAAGTAGGAATGCCATTTTCCAAATTCAAAAGAAAAAAAAAATGCGAATTCATGGTGTTCATGAGTGTACGTATTTTTTTTGTTTAGTAATGTAATGTTAAAGCGAACTTTTTACGGGTTAAGGAATTGTTCCATATTTTTGTTTTTAACTAAAGTTGAATGAAAACAACTCACCTTGTCTCCATTATTATAGGCTGAAATGAGCTTTTACTCGCCAAAGTTTGACTATACGAGGCTGATGGGGTGTTCCTCCGAATTCCTCGGCTCTGGAATTCTCTTCCTCCAGCCATAAGAAATATAAACTCTCTTCCCGCATTTAAGTCACAGCTCAAAGCACATCTGTTCAAACTGGCTTATTCGCTTTAGTGCTGATTTTACCTGTTGTCAAGTTCTGCTTTGCAATTTTAACTTATTTTATGTATTTTATGACTATTGCTTATTTTATTAATGTTGTTCTTTTGTAAGGTGACCTTGGGTTTTTGAAAGGCGCCCTCAAATAAAATGTATTATTATTATTATTATTATTATTATTATTATTATTTATTTATTTTATTTTATTTTTTTTTAATTCTGGTAAACACCCTGCCCCTTTCACTTTCACAGGATGTTGGTCATTTCCTCTGTTATTGTAAGACGGTTTGTCTTTGACACTAACTTTTCCAGTTACACACACACGCACATAGTTATATATATAATCTTGTGTGTTATCTGGTGTGGTAATGTTTTCTTTGACCTCATGTGAAGGCAGTCCACTCCTTTGACGCACATGATTGGTCATTTATCAATTTAAAAATATATAAAAAATAAAACTGCTTGCAGGAAAAGTTATAGTAATAACATCAGTGCTCTTTTAAGCAAAACTCCAGCACACCATATCCAACACTTTAGGTAACGATTACATACAGTATATTACACTATTACACATGTAGTTTATATAGGCTAAGATTCATGAAGATTGACGCGTCATCTGGAACAAACATACAGACATATATAAAGGATTATTATAGCATGATGATAATATTACAAACTGGTAAGTTTCAAATCTCTAATTAGTATGTTGTAGAATTTCACACTAACTTTGAACATCTGTCATGTGTTGCTTAGCAAGTGTTTGTTTGTTTTTTGTAAAAGTCATTAAATCCTGTGGTGGTAAAGAAAGCATCATTGCACAAAAGTGTGTGCTAGTCCAAATCATTTTTCCCACAGTGATAATACAGAGCCATTATTTTCTTTCCATATTAAGTTAAAGCTTTGGAGATGGCCTGCCATTAAACGTAACTTTAAGTTGCTGCTGGAGTTACAGTGTAGTGAAATGATTTTTTTTATTGAAAATTTGTCTGTGTGTATGAATGTGTGTGTTGTAGAGTCTTGTTTGAGGCTTGATAGTCTGCAGTTAAATCGGATGTTAATGCTGAGGGAAACGGATACGACTCATCATATTTAAATACCGCCAGGAAGAAGAGGGGCGGGTTGGTGGGGGACTCTGGCAGGAGCGGCTTCAGCTTGCAAAAAAAAACCTTTAAATACCGCCTATTGTAGGAAAAACGAAACCTAAGGGTGGGCTAACTCGCAGCATATACTCTACAGCTCAACAAATCTCCGTGTTTCCGTTCAGGGATATGGCTTTTTATCAGCAGTCACCTTTTTACAACCCGGTAAGAGAATAAAATATGTTCATCTTAAGACTTTTCGCTCTTTTACGGACGGCAAGAATACTCCTCTGCGCTCTCACGGCTGTTCCGTTAGTCCGTTACGCAAGGCCAGGTGAACGCAGCCAACACAAACAGGCAGTGCGAGTTTTAGATCTCGCTGGTCGGCTTGGTTATACGTATGAGAGTAAAACGTTTTGGGTTTTTTGCGCATCATAAAAGTTTTGTTTTGTAAAACTTTCCGATCTTTCCAAAATGTTCACTTGCGAGCAGCGTAAATGAAGAAGTGTACACTGTTGCTTCCTGAATCTAAACGCTGAAGTGAACTTTGGCCTCGAGGTTTTCAGGGAAGAAAAGACACATGCAGATACTTGAGTACATGAGGCGTCTTGACTTTTGGCTCCAGTGCAGCGGTTAGATGGGAAACAGATGCGCAGAATATGGATAAAAAGAAAGTTCGAAAACAAACCGACTTGCGTTATTCCGATATGGATATAGCTTGTAAAATATCGAGCCAAAGCAGAATTCATATTTGGACATGTGGCCCAGAAGTAAATACATTTGCTTTTAAACATCTGCGACGCACAAACAAACCAAGTGCAATAAACAGTGCGGTTAAGACTAACCACTGGCTTTAAAACTGGTGTCACACACGGCACACAACTTAAACTAAACATATAGCGTGTAAAATTCTATCAATAATAGAACATCAATAATTAAAGTCACAGCTATTCTCTGATGTTCTTGTGTAAAATGGTATTCATTATTTCTATATTCCACTTCCTATAAGATCAGATTATAATAGTGAAGTTGCAATTCATGCATGACGGTTTAGCAGGAAGTGGCAACAGCAGCAACATCCTTTTGCATTTTTGAGGCCTTTCCCCCTTCTTTGGTTCTAAGTACATCATCAGTAGCAGAACAGATATATAATAATAACACTAATAATAATAATTATGCTGCTGCCGATAACATTTATTATTGTTGTCCTTTGTATATCTATGTAAAGGTGTCATTGGGGTGAAAATCTTTTTTCCAGGGAGAGACGATAAAACACTTTCTTTTCTGGACTCTACATTTTTTAAATGTATTATTTATTTATTTTAATGTGAGTGCCAACTGCTGGCTGCTGTGGAGGTCCTGGAGGTCCTTACACTGGGACCAGGCTGCATTTTTAGGTTAAAGTCTGCCATGTTTAGGTTGAGGAGGCTTCCTGTTGGCGTGTGTGTGTGTGTGAATGAAGTTTGTAATAAGGAATAACTGAGTGCTCAAATAGAGTGTTATTGCTTTTTCCCACCCCAATGAGTTTAGCCTAATTCATGTTTTTCAATCACTTCCTCCTGTGTGTATATGCTGATATGTATATATATTTATAAAGCCTATAGTCCGACCATTTAGCAACTTGTTGTTGGTATTATGTTTTCACCATTTACAAGTTACTTAGTCATATATCCCTTTCCATTGGTTTGGAGTTCTGGGGGCATCAGTCAATGCAGAGTATATTGGAACCCGCAATCTCCAGCTCTTCTGATGGTACACTGAAGTCTAGCGCCAGTCGAGAAACAGCCATCGCCCAGTTGGAATTTGTGAAAAAAATATATCTGCACCATAAAAAAACCTTAGAATGAAGCAAATAATTTGTGCTCTTCTTTGTATGATATCAACAACTGTGCAACTTTGTGTACCAAAATATTCTCAAAACTGAACAAATTAAAGTTCACAAATATTTTTTCCAACTTAGATGTGAGTTTTCATGTCAGTTTTGCCAGCCTGTTCTTCTTCTATTAAACTGCTGCCAACATAAAAACAGACATTCATGAAGGAAGAGACACACATATTAAAAAGTTAAGAAAGTGATACAAAGAGCACCTTCAGGAAACAAAGTAGCTACAAAATATGTAGCTATATATCCATCAGAAAGAAAAGAAAGAATGATCAGTAACAAAATGACACTGTTTCTTTGGTTTATGTGGCATTCTAACTTCATTTATTTAATTTTTGTAGCATATTAGATTTTGCAGTCAAAATATAAAGCCAGTAATTAGATGTTTATCCATGTTCTTTCTAGATAATCCCCTTCACTGGGTCAATCCAAGGTGGTCTGCAGGAGGGGAAGTCTATCACTGTCAGTGGACGTGTCCTACCTGGGGCTGACAGGTCTGTCTGCTTGTTCCTTTATTTATCAGCAGAAGTGTTTTATTTGTTAACCAATAATTTTCTTCAAAGCTTTCGTCAACAACGATTTTTTTTGCACAAAACAAGACAAAACTAAATAAAAACTAATGCAGGGGGACATTAACACTTTCATCTATAAATAAAAACGAGATGAAAATGTTCTGGATTGACAAGATCCAATCAGAAGTAATTAAGTCACCAAAACCACGTGAGAGTGTTCAGTCCACTCAATGGGCAGATGTGTCTGGGGCAGGAGCAACAAAAGTAAATACAGTAAGAAGTTACTGTGTGAGAAAACATATGTTATGTTTGTTTCATTGAAAGTTGATAGCCCATACAGACCGTTGCACATCTGTGTTAAGGGACAACCACTTAAGAGGTCACTATTAATCATGTGTCTCATCACATGAGCCAAGGTGTTTAAAAAAAAAAGGCATGGATCTGATATGCAGGGTCCAGAACCCCAAAACAGGAAGTCTGGGTCGGCTCTCTGTTTAAAAAAATGACTCTTCTAATGTCTGAATTTTGTGTGGGTGAACATGACCCAGCTTCGACCTTGGCAGACCTTGGCAGGCCTGGTCCCTGGCTCAGCTGCAGGGGAGGGGTGGTGCAGTGAGCTCAAGGGGCAGTGCAGGGAGGTTGGCAAACAGGTGCACAGAATCAACTAATGAGGTTTCTCCCTGATATATAGCGACGTGTGAGCCAACAGAAGGGGGGGTGGGTGTGTGCGGGAGACTACCTGGAAAGCTGGTGGAGTGGGTGCCAAACCATATAAATGTTACATATGTGCTATTGCAATAAATGCTCCTCAAACATAAACAACATACCAGTGTGTCAGGTCAATCTTTACACAGACCTTGACCTTGTGTGGGACTGCAGGAATGTGGAAGATAAAAACATGTGTCACCAACCTATCATTATACATGATTCTGAATAAGAGAAAGTGTCGTTATCCCCCTGCGGTTAGCCTGACCACTGTGGTGAACGCAGTGAACGCTACTCCAACAGAGTACGATTATCTTGTTAAAAATTTTACCTCCTCACTACGTACGACTCTGGATACTGTAGCTCCTGTGAAAACTAAGGTCTCAAATCCGAAGTACCTGACTCCGTGGTATAATTCTCAAACACGTAGCCTAAAGCAGATAACTCGTAAGCTGGAGAGGAAGTGGCGTGTCACAAATTTAGAGGATCATCATTTAGCCTGGAGAAATAGTTTGCTGCTTTATAAGAAAGCCCTCCGCAAAGCCAGAACATCTTACTATTCGTCACTGATTGAAGAAAGTAAGAACAACCCCAGGTTTCTCTTCAGCACTGTAGCCAGGCTGACAAAAAGTCAGAGCTCTGTTGAGCCAACAATCCCTTTAACGTTAAC
Source organism: Pelmatolapia mariae (assembly GCF_036321145.2). NCBI lineage: Eukaryota > Metazoa > Chordata > Actinopteri > Cichliformes > Cichlidae > Pelmatolapia > Pelmatolapia mariae. Next base: position 4,348,558 of record NC_086239.1, on the reverse strand, counting down.
TAGTAATGACTTCATGAACTTCTTCACAAATAAAATTTTTATCATTAGAGAAAAAATTACCAATAATCATCCCACAGATGTAATATCGTCTACAGCTACTTTTAGTACCATCAATGTTAAGTTAGACTCTTTTTCTCCAATTGATCTTTCTGAGTTAACTTCAATAATTACTTCCTCCAAAACATCAACGTGTCTTTTAGACCCCATTCCTACAAAACTGCTCAAAGAAGTCCTGCCATTAATTAATTCTTCGATCTTAAATATGATCAACCTATCTCTAATAATCAGCTATGTACCACAGGCCTTCAGGCCGGCAGTAGTTAAACCTTTACTTAAAAAGCCATCCCTAGACCCAGCTGTCTTAGCTAATTATAGACCAATCTCCAACCTTCCTTTCATATCAAACATCCTTGAAAGAGTAGTTGTCAAACAGCTAACAGATCATCTGCAGAGGAATGGCTTATTTGAAGAGTTTCAGTCAGGTTTCAGAGCTCATCACAGCACAGAAACAGCTTTAGTGAAGGTTACAAATGATCTTCTTATGGCCTCTGACAGTGGACTCATCTCTGTGCTTGTCCTGCTAGACCTCAGTGCAGCGTTCGATACCAGTGACCATAATATCCTATTAGAGCGATTGGAACATGCTGTAGGTATTACAGGTACTGCACTGCAGTGGTTTGTATCATATCTATCTAATAGACTCCAATTTGTTCATGTAAATGGAGAGTCCTCTTCACACACTAAGGTCAATTATGGTGTTCCACAGGGTTCGGTGCTAGGACCAATTCTATTTACATTATACATGCTTCCCCTAGGCAGTATCATTAGAAGACATAGCATAAATTTTCACTGCTATGCAGATGACACGCAGCTCTATCTATCCATGAAGCCAGGTAACACACACCAATTAGTTAAACTGCAGGAATGTCTTAAAGACATAAACCTGGATGGCCGCTAACTTTCTGCTTCTTAATTCAGATAAAACTGAGGTTATTGTACTCGGCCCTGAAAATCTTAGAAATATGGTCTCTAACCAGATTCTTACTCTGGATGGCATTACCTTGGCCTCCAGTAATGCTGTGAGGAACCTTGGAGTCATTTTTGACCAGGATATGTCCTTCAATGCACATATTAAACAAATATGTAAGACTGCTTTCTTCCATTTGCGCAACATCTCTAAAATTAGAAATATCCTGTCTCAGAGTGATGCTGAAAAACTAGTTCATGCATTTATTACTTCCAGGCTGGACTACTGTAATTCACTATTATCAGGATGTCCTAAAAACTCACTGAAAAGTCTTCAGTTAATCCAAAATGCTGCAGCAAGAGTACTGACAGGGACTAGAAAGAGAGAGCAGATTTATCCTGTTTTGGCTTCCCTCATTGGCTTCCTGTTAAAACCAGAATTGAATTCAAAATCCTGCTCCTCACATACAAGCTCTTAAATAATCAGGCCCCATCTTATCTTAATGACCTTGTAGTACCATATCACCCTATTAGAGCACTTCGCTCTCGCTCTGCAGGCCTACTTGCTGTCCCTAGGGTATTTAAAAGTAGAATGGGAGGGAGAGCCTTCAGTTTTCAGGCCCCTCTTCTGTGGAACCAGCTTCCAGTTTGGATTCGGGATACAGACACTATCTCTACTTTCAAGATTAGGCTTAAAACTTTCCTTTTTGCTAAAGCATATAGTTAGGGCTGGACCAGGTGACCCTGAATCCTCCCTTAGTTATGCTGCAATAGACGTAGGCTGCCGGGGATTCCCATGATGCATTGAGTTTTTCCTTTCCAGTCACCTTTCTCACTCAGTATGTGTTAATAGACCTCTCTGCATCGAATCATATCTGTTATTAATCTCTGTCTCTCTTCCACCACAGCATGTCTTTATCCTGTTTTCCTTCTCTCACCCCAACCGGTCGCAGGTTTCTTCCTGTTAAAAGGGAGTTTTTCCTTCCCACTGTCGCCAAAGTGCTTGCTCACAGGGGGTCATATGATTGTTGGGTTTTTCTCTGTATTTATTATTGTGCGATCTACTGTGCAATATAAAGCGCCTTGAGGCGACTTTTGTTGTGATTTGGCGCTATATAAATAAAATTGAATTGAATTGAATTGAATTGAATTGAATTGAATTGAATTGGTGTTGTCCACAGACCTCACAATGCAGTTGCTTGGGTGACCCCCCTGCTCAAAGGCACTGCACAGGGCCAACTTAAGTTTGCCAGTCAACATCTGACAAGGCACAGGAGAAAGTGCTGTGCTCACATGAAAATAAAATTAGGTTCTTTAGCATTACCTTAACCTGCCATGTTTGGATGAACAGAAAAGCAGAAAAGGTTTACTAGGTCATATTTATGTATTATGTTTTTTTCTGGATCTTTGTTTATTCTCTTTCTCTCCAGTAAAATAAAAAGTACAGACTGTTCATTTCTTTGTTACTTACAAATTCATCAGTAGATAATTGCCCCACTGTAGGGAATATTTTTGTTAATTTGTAGTTCTTTACTCAGTACAGTCATTTAAAAACTCCTAAAACTTAAAAATTACAACTTATACTCATTAGTTGTCTGTGAATATAATCACTTAATACACCCATATATTCCTTCTTATTCACTTTCTTAATCACAGGTTCCATGTGAATCTACAGTGTGGTTCCAGGGCTGGTGCGAACATTGCTATCCACATTAACCCACGCTATGAAAGTCAGCATTATGTGGTGACCAACACTTTCCAGAATGGGAGCTGGGGCAATGAAGAGAGGAAGTACAATTCCCCATTTCCTGCTGGGTCCTCTTTCACTCTTGTCATTGCTGTCACCCGGGACTTCTACCAGGTGATTAATATGATCTACTCAGTTATGTAAATAAATAAATAAATAGATAAGACATTTCATTTTACTGTATTTGTGTGTTTATTTAAGTGTAGAGCAGATCATTCATATCATAAAAATCTATTTATTGTATTGAAAGTTTTATTTAAAAAAACTAGAATTTCTTAAAATATTCTTCTTTGTGATTCTTTCTCTAAAATCTATTGTTGTGCAAAAATAGTTTTTACTGTTCGGACAATTAGACACAAATTTAATTCCATATGTACTATTACCAGCTCAGCATCAATGGCTGCCACTTTATGGAGTACAGACATCGCCTGCCATTTCACCAGGTTGACACCATCTCAGTGGGTGGAAAAGTGGAAATTTCTTCCATTGCTTTTCAGAGCCCTGTGGTGAGGAAGTTTACACAATTTATTGGCTGTTTATTTGAAATGCATAAGTAATATAGCAGCATAGTTGGTTGTGTATTTGTGCTCATGTTTGAATAATCTTAAACCTGATAAATAATCAAGAATATTATAGAACAGTGAGAACAAAGTGGTTTCTTTTTGTATTTTATTTCCTGCACAGTCAGCTTTTCCTGCTCAGCCTGCGTTTGCTCCACAAGTAGGCTTTCAACCCCAGCCTGGATTCCCTTCTTGTCCAGCATTTCCACCACAACCTGGGTTCCCAGCACAGCCTGGATTCCCAGCACAGCCTGGATTTCCTCCTGTAACACCAGTGAGTATCGTGGTCAGGTTCCAGTTTGTAACATCTGCTGTGGTGACAGCAACAAAAACCTTCTTAGTTGAGTTGGAGAGTCATTTGAAACACACGCGCGCACACACACACACACACACACACACACACACACACACACACACACACACACACACACACACACATGTCTGGTTTGCTATCCTCGTGGGGACATCCCATTGACATAATGCTTTCCCTAGCCCCTTACCCTAACCCTAACCATTAAAAATGAATGCCTAACCCTAACCCTTACCCTAAACCTAACCATAACCTAATTGTAACCCTGACAGTAAAACTGCATTTTGAGTGTGAAAATTGCTTTCAACCCCGAGGGGACCTGGATTTTGGTCCCCACGGTGCAGAAAGTCCCCACCAGGATAGTAAAAGTCAGATTTTGGTCCCCACCAGGATAGTACGAACCCGTACACACATACACACACACACACACACACACACACACACACACACACACACACACATGTCTGGTTTGCTATCCTCGTGGGGACATCCCATTGACATAATGCTTTCCCTAGCCCCTTACCCTAACCCTAACCATTAAAAATGAATGCCTAACCCTAACCCTTACCCTAAACCTAACCATAACCTAATTGTAACCCTGACAGTAAAACCGCATTTTGAGTGTGAAAATTGCTTTCAACCCCGAGGGGACCTGGATTTTGGTCCCCACGGTGCAGAAAGTCCCCACCAGGATAGTAAAAGTCAGATTTTGGTCCCCACCAGGATAGTACGAACCCGTACACACACACACACACACACACACACACACACACACACACACACACACACACACACATCACAAACTGCATCAAAAGAAAAATATATAAAGGACACAATTTTTTGTATCTTCAGCAAGCTTTTTGAAGGTCTATGCCTTCTAATGATACTACCTAATGAAAGCATGAAATGCAAATAGAACTAGGACCATCACAGAACCCTGTGGAACTCTATAAATTGGATTCACATTGGATTATATTACCTAGATAGCATTCAAACCACTGTAGTGCAGTTCCTTTAGTGCCTAGGACAGTCTCTGGAGTTTGGTGAGGCCATGGAAATAAAAACTTTTGGTATGTGTTCTTTCTTCTGGAAAACCGTTAGGTGATTTTGGGGGGGGGGGGGGGGGGGGCAGTATTTTACTTACATAGTGTATATTAGAGGTGGGGGTGCTGCTTGCTGACTTTAGCTAAGGATATAGTTGGGCGGTGTTGGGCGGTGTAAGTAATACTTTGAGGAGCTTAATCCCACTGACATGGCTTCTGTAGAGAAAGCAGTTTGGGGACAAGGAGGGGACTAACCCATCACTGGGGGAGAGGTTACTGAGTTAGTCAAACAACTAATTCTACTTTGATGGCCTCAGAATCTCATCTCTGCTTTTTGCAGATGATGTGGCTCTGTTGGCTTCAAAGGTGGTGCCCTCCAGGTCGCACTGGAGTGATTCTCAGCAGAATGTGAAGCAGCAGAAGTTAGAATTAGCATCTCCAAATCTGAGGCCATGGTCCAAAGCCGGAAAAGGGTGGAACACTCACTCAGAGCCAGGGACAAGTTTCTGCCCCAATTGGAGGAATTTAAGCATATTAGCGTCTTACTTACGAGTGAGGGAAGAGAGGAGCAAAAGACTGACATGTCGAATAACATACCTGCACCTCATCATCATGAGATCTGGGTAGTGACCAAAAGAACAAGATTGTGGGTAGAATGTTGTTAGCTTTTTCTGAAGGGTGGCTGGCTCTCTTAGAGATAGGGTGATGAGTTCAATCATTCAAGAGGGGCTCAGAGTAGAGCTGCAAGTCCTCTACTTCAAAAGGCACCAAATGAGGTGGGCATCTGAATTTGATGCCTCCTGGACACCTCCTGGGCAAGGTGTCCCACGGAAGGAGACCTAAGGACTCAGGACATGCTGGAGAGATTATATTGCTCAGCTGGCCTGAGTGTTCCCCCAGATAAGATGGAGGAGGAGGATAGAGAGAGGGACGTCGGGGCCTCTCTGGAAATGGATGTATGGATGCTGTGTGTAATCCATTATTGTAAATTTAAATGTCATTAAGAAATTATCAGACAAAATAAGTTTTTCAGGGAATACTGTTAAATGTAATAGAATCAGTGTTGAGGCTGACAGTGGGTGATTTTACCAACAAGGATAGTAAAATCACCCACTGTCTATACTAAATGAGAGAAAAAGTCTCAGAAATCAGATAGAAAATCAAGTAAGAACCAGGTGGTGTCTAGATAGCAACAAATAAAACAGGTTTTCGAGTTTTCCAGTTCGGGTGTACAAAGCTAAGAGTTAGGATTTCAAATGAATTAAAAATCTGTATTGTCTATGGTTGGTTAATAAGCTGCAGTGGAAGATTGCTGCTACTCTTCCTCCTCTGCCTTTGCTTCAAATGTGCTGACAATTAGTATGACTCTGTGTTGATTTATTCAATTTAACATATTCAAACTGCTGCAACCTGGTTTCTGAAAGGCAGAATAAATAAATAAATATGTTGATCAATTATTAAATCATTTAATAAAAAATCATTAATTAAATGACAGGGACTTACAAGAGAGAGACCAAATGCTTAATCACCCACATTTAACTGTTTTACTCTTTAGTGTAGCTAAAGATGCTATATTGTTCTTTCTTTGTGAATTTTCTTTGTAGTAGTATTAAAATGGATGCATGAGATTTTGTGAAAGGTAACGTTCTAGCTTCTAAAAATGTTCTTATTTATTTGTGGCTAAAACATTGTCCCTAACCCTACCTTTAACCCTAAAGATGTCCCTAGTAAACTGATGGATGTTAAGAAGGTAAATCTTACCTAACTGTAGTCAGAGAGTTGCAGTTTTGCTGTTGAAATAATATATATTTCTTGTGTGCAGGCAGTTCCATACAGGTCTGCCATCAGTGGTGGACTAAGACCTGGCAGGACCATCACCATCCAGGGAACTGTATACCCAAGTGCCACGAGGTCAGACTTCATGATCAGATGTTGCTTTATTTACTTTGAAACTAGCATATATCAATTTAACAGCAAAAGTCATAACTATGTATGTGAAGTGAAAAAATTAAGAATTAAACTATACAGTGAGGGAGATAATTATTTGATCCCTTTCAAAGAAATGAATTATGGTGGCTTCATTTTAATGGAGAAGAGCACAATATCAACAAAAAATATAGGAAAAAAACATATTACATAAATGTTAGAAGTTCATTTGCATGCCATTGAGTAAATCAGTTTTATCCCCAGGCAAGACATGACTTAGTACTTGGTCGAGAAACCCTTGTTGGCAGGCATAGTGGTAAGATATTTCTTATAGTTGGTTACCAGGTTTGTGCACATACAAAGCACAGATTTTGACCCACTCCTATTTTTGGGTGCCACTTGCCTTCATTATTGTGCACAGATTTTCTATAGGATTGAGGTCTGGTGACTGGCTAGACCACTAACACGACGAAACACATTAACATGACCCTAAGGTGCTTCTTCCACTCCTTTGTTGCCTTGGTGTATGTTTTGGTCATTGTGTTGGCCATGCCAGAAGACCCATTCACAACGCATTTGGCTGAAGGATCCTTCCTTCAGCCAGGTTATCATTCAAGATTTTACAGTACGTGGCCTGTCCATTGACTCGATGCTTGACTGTGTGGATGCTGTTCTTTGGGTCAGCATTGCTCTTCCTCCAAGCATTGTGGGTCGAGTTGATGCCAGAGAGCTCAAATTTGGTTTCATCTGACCACAGCACTTTCTTCCAAGCCTTCTTTGAATTAATAAAATGTTCACAGGCAAGTTAAAGACGGTCCAATACATACAGTCAGGTCCATAAATATTGGGACATCGACACAATTCTAACATTTTTGGCTCTATACACCACCACAATGGATTCCAAATGAAACGAACAAGACATGCTTTAACTGCAGAGTGTCAGCTTTTATTTGAGGGTATTTACATCCAAATCAGGTGAACGGTGTAGGAATTACAACAGTTTGCAAATGTGCCTCCCACTTCTTGAGGGACCAAAAGTAATGGGACAGAATAAGAACCATAAATCAAACATTCATTTTTTAATACTTGGTTGCAAATCCTTTACAGTCAATCACAGCCTGAAGTCTGGAACACATAGACATCACCAGACGCCGGGTTTCATCCCTGGTGATGCTCTGCCAGGCCTCTACTGCAACAGTCTTCAGTTCCTGCTTGTTCTTGGGGCATTTTCCCTTCAGTTTTGTCTTCAGCAAGTGAAATACATGCTCAATCGGATTCAGGTCAGGTGATTGACTTGGCCATTGCAAAACAGTCCACTTCTTTCCCTTCAAAAACTCTTTGGTTGCTTTTGCAGTATGCTTTGGGTTGTTGTCCACCTGCACTGTGAAGCGCCGTCCAATGAGTTTTGAAGCATTTGTCTGAATATGAGCAGATAATATTGCCCGAAACACTTCAGAATTCATTGTGCTGCTTTTGTCAGCAGTCACATCATCAATAAATACAAGAGAACCAGTTCCACTGGCAGCCATACATGCCCACGCCATGACACTTCCACCCCAGTGCTTCACTAATGAGGTGGTATGCTTAGGATCATGAGCAGTTCCTTTCCTTCTCCATACTCTTCTCTTCCCATCACTCTGGTACAAGTTGATGTTGGTCTCATCTGTCCATAGGATGTTGTTCCAGAACTGCGACGGCTTTTTCAGATGTCGTTTGGCAAACTCTAATCTGGCCTGCCTGTTTTTGGGGCTCACCAAAGGTTTACATCTTGTGGTGAACCCTCTGTATTCACACTGGTGGAGTCTTCTCTTGATTGTTGACTCTGACGCACATACACCTGCCTCCTAGAGAGTGTTCTTGATCTGGCCAACTGTTGTGAAGGATGTTTTCTTCACCAGGGAAAGGATTCTTTGGTCATCCACCACAGTTGTGTCCCGTGGTCTTCCTAGTTTTTTGGTGTTGCTGAGCTCACCAGTGCGTTCCTTCTTTTTGGGAATGTTCTAAACAGTTGTTTTGGCCACGCCTGATGTTTTTGCAATCTCTCTGATGGGTTTGTTTTGTTTTTTCAGCCTAATGATGGCTTGCTTCACTGGTAGTGACAGCTCTTTGGATCTCATCCTGGCAGTTGACAGCAACAGGTTCAAAAAGCAAACAGCACACTTGAAATGAACTCTGGACCTTTTATTTGTTCATTGTAATTGGGGTAATGAGGGAATAACACACACCTGGCCATGGAACAGCTGAGAAGCCAATTGTCCCATTACTTTTGGTCCCTTAAGAAGTGTGAGGCACATATACAAACTGTCATAATTCCTATACTGTTCACCTGATTTGGATGTAAATACCCTCAAATAAAAGCTGGCAGTCTGCAGTTAAAGCACATCTTGTTCGTTTCATTTGGAATCCATTGTGGTTGTGTATAGAGCCAAAAATGTTAGAATTGTGTCGATGTCCCAATATTTATGGACCTGACTGTATGCCTTCTTGAGCAGGGTGACCTTGTGGGCGCTCCGAGATTTGTAGTGTGTTACCAAAAGTGTCCTTGGTGACTGTGCTCCCAGGTGCCTTCAGATCATTACCAAGGTCCTCTTGTGTAGCAATGGGCTGATCCACCACTCTTCTCAATGAGACAAAATTTTGCATTGATGGTCATTTTATATTTCTTCCATTTTTTAATAATCGCACCAACAGTTGTCACCTTCTCACCAAGTTTATTCTTCATGGTCTTGTAGTCTATTCTAGCCTCGCTCGTGTTACAGTTTTGTTCCTGATGTCCTTTGACAGCTCTTTGGTCTTGCCCACAGTAGAAGAGAGGCTGGAATAGAACACATTGATTCTGTGGACAGGTGTATACACGTAATGAGTGGACATCAGGAGTATCTGTAATAGACTGATTGATTGTAATCTGTGTGCCACACAGGGACACAGCCAATGTACAGAAGCCAGAATTGTGGTTGTAGGTGATCAAATACACATTCAAATGTTTCATCTAAAACAGACATTCCAGTTTGAAATGTAAATTATCTGCCAAAGCTACAGTAACAAACATTGCTCTTGAATTGAGTCTTGTTACCAGGAAAAAACAAACTTAAAAAAAATAAGAAAAAAACTATTTTCGCCAGCCAATTGGCAACCAAACTGTCCTGTCTGTATAATTAGAGACTTAAATTACAAAAGAAATGATTAATTAATTAGTCACTGGTATTGCGTTATTTTGTGTTTCATCACAGGTTCAATGTGAATCTTAGCCACCAGTCTGGCATCGCTCTGCATTACAACCCACGTTTCAATGAGAATGTTGTGGTTCGAAATACCAAGCAGTGGGATCAGTGGGGCTCCGAGGAGCGTGGTGGTGCCATGCCTTTCCACCGGGGTCAGCCTTTCACGGTACGACTCTGAACATACACACTGTACAAGTTTCAGTAGAAGTCACATCGCTTTGTGGTACACTGCTTTTCAGTCATGACTTCACATAAAATAAAGGAGAATTATAGGTGATCTGACCTTGGAGTACCGTATAACTTATAATGTTTCTATTGTGTCTCATGTTAAGTGTGCTATCTTTAGCTGTTCGTTTCACTGTAAACAAACTGATTTCACTAACAAAATGATCTTTTATTTCTTTTTAGTTGACTATAAGTTGTGAAGCTCACTCCTTCCGAATTGTGGCCAATGGGATGCAGACCCATACTTACAAGTATCGTTTCACCCCCCTGCATGCCGTTACCTCCCTGGAGATTGACGGTGACATCAGCCTGACCTCTGTGATTGTGTAGAGATGCAGGACCCTGTTGCTGTTGGCAGCAATTTACAACATTTCCCTAACTATAGCCACAGTAATTAGCCATTAACTGGAAATTCGTGCTAACTGCTTAATTTGATTATATAATGTACAAAGTATAATCAACATCTCTGCATTCATTTTATAATCGCCTGATTCTATAATATTGTATGCTCTATATTTCTGAAACATATTCACTCTTGAAAGAAACAACCATTATTGGTTATCAGGGACGCCTAATTTACACACATACATTCCGTCCAATGAAGGCAAAAAAAGAGTAAACATTTTAAGCAAATGTAACACTGTCTAGCTGGAAGTTGGATTTGTCACCAGTATTGTAAACTTGACCCATGTCCAATCATTTTCTTAGTTGAGTTCAAAAGCTTTTTATACAGTCATTGGTCTGGTCCATCAAATAGGTGACACAGAAAGCTAGACAACCACATCCATAGGTAATTTTGAATCACAAATTAACCCACAATGGATGGATAACCGCTGCACCACTAAACTCAGTAAACTGAGTAGTTGATTTTATTCCCATACTGTAATTTTTATATTTTATTTCTTATCATTCTGCGCTTAGATCATTACTAGCCAATCTCTATAATATTCTTTACTGCATTTCACATGAAAATGTAGGGTGGTCTTTTCTGTCTAAAAGAAGTGCTGCTTATATGTTAATGTTTATCTCTATGACGTTTGTTGGCAAGCTGCCATTTTTCAATACTGTGCTTGACAGTTTCTCTGAGCCATATCCAACTTATCCAACTTTTTCTTTTATTACAAGCTGATGTGTGATGTAAGTGCTGCCTAAAAATAAATAAATGATTGCAATGAGCACAACAGTTTGGGCTTTGGAGTTAATTTATGTAAGAATAAATATAATCTTGTCTCTTTGTCAACAATTTGACTTTACAGGTACTGGAACTGGAACCACATAGTAACCTTCCATCATGGCCACCAGAGAGTGCTATAAGGCTTTAGTAAATTGAAATCAGTGTCATGAGACACTGGTACAGAGATATGTCATTATATTGCCTGCAGTTTGAAGATAATGTATATATTCAAGATTCAAGACCATTATTAATCCTATGCAAGAACAACAGAAATTCAGTCATGCCTGCATTACATGGTGCACAACATTAAAACACATAAATAACAAGTGACACATAATCCCAGATAATCTCAAACTGGTATCCTAAACATAGTGCTGTACTCAGATGATTTAATCTTTGTGACATGATCCATTATCCTGCAGGAAGCAGCCATCAGAAAGAGATCAACATGATCAGCAACAATACTCAGGCGGGCTGTGACATTTAAATTATGTTGAGCTGGTGCCCAGAAAATATTCCCACATCATTACACCACAAGCAGAGGGCTGAACAATTGATACAAGGGACAATGGATCCATGCTTTTAATGTTGTTTATTCTGACCCTGCCATCCAGCTGTAGCAGTAGAAATCAAGACTCATCAGACATTGTTGTCAAAGTGTGTGAACTGTTGCCTCAGTTGTCTGTTTTCAACGGACATCTGAAGTATATTTTGTCCAGTTTTGTGGATATATGCAGTCATTTTTAACATCAGCTTTGGATAATTAAGCTCTTGGAACTGCACCAAAAAATAATAATAATAATAATGATGCAGGCTGTGCTCGATTTTCAGTCATCCAGGTCATTGTAATGTAAGGAGCTTGAATACATTTCACTTCAGACTTCAATATTGAGGCTTTAATGCTCCTCAGTATACAGAGCACAGTCCAGAAACTGCAAACTAGTAAAAAAAGACAGCACAGACCAAGACTATTGTGCTGATTAAGAAAACAATGAAAGAAAATGCTGACAATAGTGTTTTATTATTGCTGTACATGCTTTATATATTTTAAGGGACGTTGATCTACAGTGTTACATTATAATTTATAAGGATATTATGTTTGTATCATCTCTACCCTGTTCCTTCCTGTTTGTTGGAGAGGTTGTGGGCAGATTGGGAATTTTGCACATATTCCATTGAAACTTATTAAATTAAACATTATTAACATTAAACAAATGTTGGGAATTAATACTATGTTAAATGTGTTACTGGAAATGTATGTAGCATACACCCAGATAATATAACCAATGAGAAATTGATATATCTATTAAGAATGATACAACTGATTGCACCTCTGTTTTACCCCTTTGATTTGTTTTCTGATTTGAAGCACTTATGGCATGATTTTCTCACTCAAAGGAATATTTAATATACTACTACTCTACTGCATTTTATTAGAAACATACAATTTATCACAGTTTGTTAATTTACAGCACTACTTCACTTGCTTCAAGTAAGCTTGAAGGAAAATGAAGTGGTGCTGTAAGGAAGAGGACTCCCTTACTAGGATTGTTTATATTATAAGGTGTATAGCACCGTTGCACTTTATTAAAAGCACCTTATCTAGCACTTTATTCAGCATTGCACCTTGACTATAGATTTGCACATGAAGAACATTTGCACAGACGTTTAATTATTTATTGAATATTTATTGTGTATTTTAAAATCAGTAGGTAGCCTTTTGGTTCCAGGTCCTGCACAGCTGCTCCTCATTAAGAAATGTGGTGGTTGTCTGTGAAAAGGAAAGGTTGTTACTGAGAGCAAATAAGGTTAACCACTGAGGAGAGCTGTGGCAAATGTGTCTCGAAAACATAGAAATAAAGGTGGTGCAAAGACTATGTCATGTGATTACCCACCTTTCTTTCTTGTGTCCTCTCCAGGCTGTTTGGGCAAATGCTTCCCCAGGGATCCAGACACCAGTTAAAGGTTCCGGGAGAGGCCATGGGTTAAGGGAGTGTGGGGAATCTTTGTGCTTTGAGTTTTTGGTGTTTTTATAATAATGGTATTGTGTACGGATAAAGTGTGAAATATTTCAAAAATACTAAAGTGTTAAAATGTATGTATATATTTATGTAATAAAAATGCTGTACTATAGAATATGGTGGAAGGTTAGGATTTAAGAACAGACCTGTTAGTAAAATAATGGTTTTGTCATGGTCCTGAGTCATGGTGTATTATTATTATTATTATTATTATTATTATTTGTGGACTCATGTTCTAGTTTTGGGATGATTTGTGTTTTGAGATTTTCTGGTTCTTGGGATTCTGGGTTGCTGCTCTCTCTGTTGGTCCCTGGTGTTAGTGTTTCCTCTGTCTCATCAGGTTAATCAGGTCCAGCTGTATCTCCCACCTGTGTGTGATTCCCCAGTGTCCCTCTGTGTGTATTTATGTTGTGTGAACTGGTGTGCTCGTTACTGGTCTGTCTGTGTTTGTCTCCTGGAGACTGTCTGTGAACATCTCTGTGAATCCACTGTGTGCTCTCCCTGCTGTCCTCCCTTAGTGTTCAGGCCATTCTATAGTTGAGTTTTTCCCAGTTTAGATTATCCTTAGCTCTGTTTTTGCCATCCCCACTTTGTGTTCTCTCATTTATAATAAATCTCCCTCGCATCTGAGTAAGTGCCTGCATTCGAGTCCTTTATCCCACACACCACACGACTGCTGCCCCAGCCGTGACAGGTTTAACCCCTAACAGCAGAAAGTACTTGAGGAAGTGCTGTGAGGAAGCTTGTTGTGCGAGTAATTGTCACAGCTGTAGAGCTATATGGGCAAATAAATGCCTGTTGTTTCCACCATCTTGTGTCTTAGTCTTCCTCATTGTAAATCCAGTCACAAAAAGCCACTGTGTCACAGGTGTCAATAAGCTCAAGTGTCTCGAAGTGCTGTTACTATGCAGTAATGGTTCTGCCTGGGGGGGAAAATACCAACCACTGTGAAGCCGAATAGGGTAGCCAGGGTACCACCAGCCACCTCAGTTTATACACCATGTAAAATTATCAGGCTGTTGTCTCCTGCCAGGCTCATTTTGGAAACTCTCCTATGGGTCGTATTTGAGGGCAGTTGGCATATTCTAGGTAGCTGGAAAAAAGCCAGATAAAATACAGCAATAAACCAGTGTTGAAGGGTCTTTTAGCATGACTGTAATTTCACTTTAACAGGCCAAAAATTGACAGGCATCCTGCTGAATTATATGTTACTCTCACATTTTAGAGACCAACCAGATTTGTTACTTTTAAGCTTCTGTTTAGACACAGAAGAGTTCATAAAAGCCATAAGCCAGAATCTTTAACAAGCTGAAGACGTGTTTTTCTATCACCGAGTCTCTGTCTGTGAAACAGGCAGCAAAAACATTAATGTTAAAAGGTAATTTGAAAGTCCATAAAATCCAGCGTTATTGACAACCACTGATAGTCAGCTTTTGTTTTGAAGAACTTTTATTTTGAAAGTTTTCACACTTCTTGTAATGCTTTCAGTCATCACAACATTCAATGTAGTACTGGTTGTAAGGCTGTGACAGTGATATTAATAAGATTAACAACAGCCGTGCTGAACTGGTTTAAAGCTGTTCCTTTAATGGTCCTGTTAAACAGGACACACTGACCCCCATATACCCCCACAGGATCAGCCATGATGAGTTTTAGACTATGAAAGAGAAAGGATGATGTGACCATGTGGGTTGGATGGCTTGCTGTGGTGACTAGAAGCACGATAAGGATATGAGATGTTTAAAAAACCCCAAACATCATCAGGGAGGAACACAGAGAAAAAGGAGGGCGTAGGTAAGGATTTCACTCTTTACCAAAAGTTTACCAAGAGAAAATTACCTCACGCTGAAAAACTTCTTTCACCATGAGGGACAGAAACTTTTCATGTACAAAATGCTAAAGTATCATGTTTAAATTGTGTATTATATGGGTGTTGTCACAATGTTAAGACAGCTTGTGGTTCTGATATTGAGCTGTAATAATATCAACGCTTATGTTTTATACCGATTCTTTATGAGCAAGGCTGTGCTTTTCTGGCATTCGTGACAGAACTGTAAATCCTATTACATCTAACACTAGATGAAAAAGGTTTGTTTTGAAGTATTTATTATGCATGTAGATGAAAAGGTTTTTTCATAGAGATTGAACGGACTCAGAGCTGAATACAGTTCACAAAAGTTTATTTACAAAGACCGGGTGATATATACAATGTGAGGGGCTAAGGCTTCCAGGGATCCATGGGGAGGAAGGAAGGGCACACCAGACTCAAACGCTGCAAACACGCTAGGGTCCTTTTCAGTCACTCCACACCACACTGCCACAACACTCACGCTCAGGAATCCAGGGAGGGAAACAAGGACAGGTCCAAGGAATCTATGAACAGGAAACAGACAATTAGTACAACGCTAGGAAATCACATGAAATGCAAGCGCTGGATAAGCCGGTTACACTAACACAGGTTGCACAATGATTCAGTGGCAAGAAGCACCAAGCCACCGCCTTAAGTAGTGGCCCAGAGAGACAGGCTAATGAGCAGCAGGTGAGTCATTGATTGCAGGTGCGTGGGCCAAAGGCAGGAACCCATAACAAGTTCCCCCCAGGCAGAAAGGAGGCAGGAAAGAAAGAGCGAGAGAGACAAAACAATAACAAAACATGTGGCTCCTGCGTGAACCAGCCGGGGAGACCCAGGGACCATGACAGGTTTGGGTATTAAACACACTGAAACAATTTTTTTCTGATTATTTTCCAGGCTCAAAATTTACAGTGGGTGATGTCAGTACATTATGGAGGCAAAATTCCACTGAAAAAATATAATTCTTCATAAAACTTAAGCTCCTCTTCTGAAAAAAACATAAAAGATACCAAAATACAGATTTAGTCAATAAAAATCCAAAGCCTTGTGATCCATAAAAACTTTAAATTATGTTTCTACAATAAAATATGCTTAGGAGGTTGGTTTAAAAAATGTTGGTCAATTTTTTGCAATTTTGATGTGGAGAAGCAATGGCTCTACTCTGAGCCCCTCCTGGATGGCCGAACACCTCCCCCTATCTCTAAGGGAGAGGCCAGCCAACCTTCAGATGAAGCTAATTTCGCCGGTTTTATCATTCTTTTGGTCACTACCCACAGCTTATGGCTGTTAAGGGTAAGGACGTAGATTGACCAGTAAATTGAGAGCTTCGTTTTTGCACTCAGCTCTGTCTTCACCAGACGGGCCGATACAGTGTCCGCATCATTGCAGCCGCAGCACCAATCCATCTGTTGATCTCCCGCCTCCTTCTCCCGTCACTCGTGAACAAGACCCCGAGATACTTAAAGTCCTCCACTTGGGGCAGGGACTCGTCCCTGACCCGGAGTGGGCACTCCACCCTTTTCCAGCTGAGGACCATGACCCCAGATTTGGAGGTGCTGATTCTCGTGCCCAACACTTCACACTCAGCTGCGAAGCGTTCCACTGCAAGCTGGAGCCCATCACCCGAGGAAGCAGAGATGAAATTCTGAGACCATCCAAGTGAAAGCTTTCTGCCACTTGGCTACGACTGAAATTCTGCCCATAAAAATTATGAACAGAATCGGTGACAAAGGGCAGCCCTGGTGGAGTCCATCAACCACCGGAAAGGAGTCCGACTTATTGCCGGCTATGTGGACCAAGCTCTTGCAATGGTTGTATAAGGATCGAATGGCCCATAGCAATGGTCCAGACACCCCATGTTCCCGAGCCACCTCCCACAGGACACCCCGAAGGACACGGTCGAATCCCTTCTTCAAGTCCACAAAACACATGTAGCCTGGTTGGGCAAACTCCCATACACCCTCAAGTATCCTCGAGAGGATAAAAAGCGGGTCCAGTGTTCCATGACCAGAACGAAAACCACATTGTTCTTCCTGTATCCAAGGTTCAGTTAACAGACAGACTCTCCTTTCCAGCACCTGATCATAGACTTTCCCAGGGAGGCTGAGGAGTGTGGTCCCCCCTATAGTTGGAACACACCTTCCAGTCCCCCTTCTGAAAGATGGAAACCACCAACCCGGTCTGCCAATCCAGAGGTACAGCCCCTGATCTCCATGCAACATTGTAGAGGTGTGTCAACCAAGACAGCCCTACAACATCCAAAACCTTCAGGAACTCAAACCTCATCCACCCCAGGGGCCCTGCCACCAAGGAGTTGTTTAACAGCCTCAGTGGTGACCTCACAACCAGAGATAGAATAGTCGTCCCACTTGTCCCCAGAGGTGGCCTCTGCTCTTGGCTGAAAATGACTCCAATATTCATCAGTTTTACCAAGGCCAAGAGAATTACCAAAATTCCCCTTGTGTTACCAAATGTCCCCTTGTGGGACAATTAAAGGATTATTCTATTCTATTCTATGCCATCCAGAGTAAATTAGATACCATATTTCTAAGATTTTTAGGGTCAAATACAATAAAGTTTTATCTGAATTTAGAAGCAGAAGATTAGAGGTCATCCAGGTCTTTATGTCTTTAAGACATTCCTACAGTTTAACTAATTGGTGTGTGTTATCTGGCTTCATGGATAGATGGGTGGTGGGTGTCATCTGCATGTATGCTATGGCTTCTAATGATACTCCCTAAGGGAAGCATATATAACGTAAACACAGTTGACCCCATAGCACTGAACCCTGTGGAAGTCCATAATTAACCTTACTGTGTGAAGAGCACTCTTCTTTTACATGAACAAATTGGAGTGTATTAGTTAGATATAATTCAAATCACTGCACTGTAGTATCTTTCATACCTACAAGCATGCTCTAATGATTGTAATAAAATATTATGGTCAGCAGTATCGAACGCTGCACTGAGGTCTAGCAGGATAAGCACAGAGATGAGTCCACTGTCAGAGGCTAAAAGAAGATCATTTGTAACTTTCACTAAAGCTGTTTCTGTGCTGTGATGGGCTCTGAAATCTGACTGGAACTCTTCAAATAAGCCATTCCTCTGCAGATGATTAGTCAGCTTTTTTTTTTTTTTTACAATTATTCTTTCAAGAATTTTTGAGGTATGGAGGCCTATCTCCCCCCACCACTTCCCCTGCCGGTGGCAGACGCCCTCAGACATCGGTGCGTTGGTGGTTCTTTGTGTCCCGGGATGGGCGTCCAGGTACGCACCGGCTCACTCCTTGGTGGCTGCTTATCGGGGCCTGGAGCCTGGGGCTCGCTCGGGCCACTTCGGGGGTGGGGTGCCCTCGGCCTCTCGGCCTGGGGCTCGGTCACTCAGGCACAGCTGGCTACCGGCGGAGCTCACGGGCACGTCACTGCAACCCCCCCTGGCTTCTGCTCCGCGGCTGCTGAGTGACCCCTCATCTGGGACTCTCCTCAGCTCTTTCTGGGATAGTGGCGCGGCTGCCCCTCTGTTGGTCTTCCTTGGTCTCTTGTGTTTTGGGGGCCTCTGGATGTCTGGAGTCTTGATCTCCTCCATACCTGCTTCATGCCCTGGAGGACGGGGCTGTGGCTCCCCACACCCTCTAACAGATCATTACATGAAGGAACCTTTTAAATACAAGCGCGCTCATGCTCACAGGTGTACACACGGGTGCTCACACACACAAACTACACCCTTTTTGGCTCCTACCTCAAAGCACACTGTGCGCTGTCGATATTACGTGCTGCACAATAATGTTTAATATTTAGTATTTACTGTTATATTCCCATATATCATCGTGATGTTGTTTATTCTATTGCTCTCGTTTTCTTCTGCTTGTTTTCTTTTTTTCTTTCTCAACAGGTGATCCAGGTGATTGATATATGTATTTTTTGTCTGCTTATTTAGTTGTTTTTTGGGTTTTTTTGCCCCGTCCCTCTTCTCCGCTGTTTCCCCCCCCTCTTTCTTTCTCCCTTTTCTTTTCCTCATTCAAGTCTGTCCCGCATCTAGCAAGTGAAAATAAAAAAATAAAATAAAATAAACAATAAAAGGTAAAAAAAAAAAGAAGAATTTTTGAGATAAAAGGAAGGTTGGAGATCAGCCTATAATTAGCTAAGACTGGTGGGTCTAGGGATGGGTTTTTAAGTATTGGTTTAATTAATGGTTTAATTTAATTACAGCTTAAAGACTTGTGCTACATAGCTAATTATTAGAGATAGAAACATTACATAACACAAATGTTGATGGTTTGGAGGACGTAATTACTGAAGTTAACTCAGAAAGTTTTAATTGGAGAAAAATACTCTAATTAAATAACAATGGCACTGAAAGTAGCCGTACATAATGTTATATCTGTGAGATGATTCCAAGTTTTTTTCACTAATGGTTAAAATTTTATTTGTTAAGAAATTCATGAAGTCATTACCAGTTAATGTTAAAAGGAATGGTTGGCTCAACAGAGCTCTGACTTTTTGTCAGTCTGGCTACAGTGCTGAAGAGAAACCTAGGGTTGTTGTTATTTTCTTCAATCAATGATGAATAGTAAGATGTTCTGGCTTTATGGAGGGCTTTTTTTTTTTATAAAGCAGCAAACTATTTTCCCAGGCTTTCTTTTTCACTGGAGTTACATTATCCAGAGTCGTACATAGTAAACAAGTAGAATTATTAATAAGACAATCGACCGCTGTGTACAAATACTGTGGTAGTGGTACAGTTTAAATACACAACTCACAATTAAAAACAGTCTTTCCAGTAGTGTACCTGGTTACACTGTATGAACAGAAGGGGGAGTAGGTTGACCGCGTTTTTGATACAGTATTGACGCTTCAGAGCTGGACTGGGAGCAGCCTGCTATCACAACCAGAGCCTGAAAGCTTGTTTCTGTTCCCTACAAGCCGAGCTACACCCATTAACAAGGGACTAGCGAGGCTTCGTTTGAAGTATTGGAAAGCTGTGAGTATCTGTTCCTATAATAAGATATGTGCTTCTACTGAGAAGGCACATTTAGAGTTAAGGCAGCTGTGCTGAGACGGACAGGCAGTCAGTGGGGCTGACTGAATGATTTTCACAGGATCCCAGAGTGTTCCAGGATTTGCTTTACCAAAATGAGGGCAAAGAACTGAGGCTGTGACCTGAGCCAATTAGGCTAGTTAGCTAGCTAGACGCTAAATGAAAAGTGAAAAAAAAATACATAAAATATGTAACCTTGTGTTTTTGGTGCGTTCTCATTTGGAATAGCATAAAACAAGAGATATTGATTATTAGGTAACATTACCTTCATTTACAAAGCAGTAGCTCGGCTAGCTAATGTAGCTGAGAAGCTATACTTATTTTAGCTCTGTCATGCTTTTGTCCCCGACTTCACGCTTAATGAGAAGTGCGGCTGACAAATACGCTTTGTTTACGTTAGTGGTTAAGTATTAGTGTTGATTTAACTGCAGAAGCCAAGTAGATAAAAGGGAAGCAACTTAAAACTCTTAAGCCATTTAGCGTTTTAGCATTCCTTAACCAGTGCATACAGGACCTAACGCTACTGTTAGTGCAGACGCTCTTCGTTTATTTTGGCTACAGATGACAGAAGGTAATAATCTGAACGGACTGTTAAGGAAACCTTTACTGTTCTGGCAAATTGGTTATTCGATACTGTGTTGCTAAGCACTATATGTAAATCTGTACAACACGTTACCACGGTAGTTTTGCTGTATAGATATAAATAGCTGTGATGTTTGCAGTGCTAATCTGTTACACCTTTGAGCATATGACTACTTCATAACTGACAGTTTAGGCGCTTGCCTGATGAGGTTTTTATAACAGCTGAATGACCTTTTTTGCTGGAAATCCGGACTTATCTTAGCAGGAGAAATCACTGACATAATTCACCTATTCCACAGTTAAAATAGTAGGAGGTTTTTTATTTTTATTTTTTTGTAAATAAGAATCTCTGTGTATTACCCAGCAGTTTATAAGAACCAGGCTGAACCATGTGGATGTGCCTGCCTGGACTTTTCAGTTTGTGGCAGGACTCTACCTTATTTGTGAGGCTTAAACAAATGGTCTTGTCAAGCTTCTCCAGTGGGCTTTTTTAATGTAAGAATACTAGAAGTGTTCAGGGATGTAGGTCTGTTTTTTTTTTTTTTTGCAAGGGCGTCTACACATATGCTCTATGCAAACAATCAGGTTTGCTTAGATGTTTGATGCCAGCTTAAAAAATGTTTTTAACTTCATTCATTATCACTCATTCAGTCACCTGCAATTTTTTTACAGTCTTCAAACTAGATCTGGTCTGTGCATTTTAATAGTAGTAATATTATGTGTGTAATTACGGACATTTTTAACTATATGCAACAATACAGTGGTAAAAAATCCATTAAATAAGCAGGCAGAATCATGAAACAAAGCAGACAAAACAAGTTATATAAAGTGATATAAAAATGTAACTATGAGACAGTATAAATGTCTGTCATCAGATTATGCCACCACTAGCAATAATAATAATAATACATCCATCCATTCTGTTCCGTTTATCCTTGTCAGGGTCACGGGGGGAGCTGGAGCCTATCCCAGTGTACACCCTGGACAGGTCACCAGTCTATTACAGGGCTAACACATAGAGACACACAACCATTCGCACCTATGGGCAATTTAGAGTTACCAATTGACCTAACCCCACTAACTGCACGTTGGTAAGCACTGTTGTCTCACAGAAGGTCCTGGGTTCAATTCCACCAACAGGCCAGAGTCTTTGTGTGGAGTTTGCATGTTCTCCCACAGTCCGAAGACATCAATAATACTGATAATAATTATTGTTTATATTATTTAATTGTGACAGTAATGAGAAAAGGCAATTTTCTTAGCCTGTCTGACTGTTCTAGGTGTGTGAAAACATTAGGGAATCATTATTCTTTCATTATCACTGTTACAGCCGCATACTGTCCTGCTTACCTTAATTTTTTATTCAGTTACAACCTTTTGGTCTGTGTGACCTTCGTCAGGTACAAAGAAACAGTGTTCATACACGTTTGCATATATATACACATTGAGTAAGATTCAGCCAATTAGGGATTCCTGGCTATTAGGCATGTCACACCTGCATACTAGTCCACTCAAAATGTCAATGCAGTCATCAACAAGCCAAATAACGTTTAACATCGCCATCTGATCCGATAACCGGACGATCCATGTCTCTTATATATTCGGAAATTATCACTTAAATTCATAAATTGCCACAATTACAGAACCAGTTTACAACAAATATTCATACTTTATGCACAAATCAGTGATGTATAATATTTTAAAATACCAACATCGCAATATATAACAGTCACATATACAAACAAATACACTCATGGACACACACTGGTGTGCATGGAGAGCAGTTACTGTAATATTTAGCAGTTTAACAGAAATTGTTCTCTCTGTCTCTCTCTTTTTTTTAATTCTTAGCCTTTCCTCGCTGGATCATAGCAAACACACCTGACCTGAAGTCAATTCAGCCGAAAAGGGAACACTAAGTTAATTTAGTGCCACAATGTTTAATCTAAAGAAAAAGGAGAAGGAGAAGAAGGAGAAAAAGGAGAGGATGTCTGCAGCAGAGCTGCGCAGTCTGGAGGAGATGAGCATGCGCCGTGGTTTCTTCAACCTGAAGAGGGAGTCGAAGCGGGAATCTAGGAACAAGCTTGAGATTTCCAACCCCATTCCCATCAAAGTGGCCAGCACCAGTGATCTCCCCCTCACTGACATTGAATTAGATGGCTTGAGTAACCGAAGCAGCATGATCCTGGATGACCAACTAAGCATTGCCAGCTCCAATGATGATCTGAAGGGTGAGGGTGGAGGAGGACAGGATGGACAACGCAGCTCAGTGCGAGATCGAGTTGCTCACTTCGGTTCACTTGCCAAGCAGAACTCTACACAGATGATGAAACGCTTCTCCTTTTCCCAGAGAAGCAAAGAGGAGAGCCCTTCAGAGGGATCCACCCCTTCAGGCCAGAATTCTGCTGCCCCATCCCCACAGGTGGAGAGTAAAGTTTTCAGCATGCTCCGCAAGCACAGCCTCAAGCAGCAGCCTGGAGCAGAAGCCCCCAAAAGAATCTCCATTCCCGAAGTGGTCGATAAAACCTTCCCTGCACAACTCCAGCTGCCAGCTGTGGTTGCTCCAAGTCCACCTGAAACCCGTGAACTGGAACTCCAGCGCCGTAACACTGGTGACTTTGGATTTTCTTTGCGTCGCACTACAATGCTGGACCGCAGCCCTGATGGAGGAGTGTACAGACGTGTGGTTCACTTTGCAGAGCCTGGTGCAGGCACTAAGGATCTGGCACTGGGCCTGGTGCCAGGCGATAGGCTGGTGGAGATAAATGGACGAAATGTGGAGAATAAGAGTCGAGACGAGATAGTGGAGATGATCCGTCAGTCAGGAGACACGGTGAGGCTGAAGGTGCAGCCAATACTGGAGTTAAGTGAGCTGAGTCGCTTCTGGCTGAGGAACACGGAGGGGGTGCGCAGGGAGGCCAGACTGGTAAGGACCTCTTCCACTTATATATTGCTTTGTTGGTGATCAGCAGTGGCATACAACTTTTTGTCAGTTCTGCATATTTTGATTTTGAAAAGCCACGTCCCTTTCAAACATTATGTAAAAAGTACAGAGTAATTGTCTGTATTGCCAAGATGTAAAATTTGGGTGTTCCTGTGCTTATATTAATCCTTATCAATTGCTCATTGTTTTCTAGTTTATAAGTTAATTGTTAGTAGAAGCCTGGAGATTAAAACTTTCTTTAAAACGTACGTTTTGTGCTGCTGATTGAATATAGCAAAGATGACTTTTATTTTCCCTTTTATGGTTCGAAATTATATTTTTGTCCACTCATTTCAAACTCACTTAAAAGGCTCTAAACAGAATTTTCTTACTCCGCCCCCCCCGCCTCTTTTTCTTGGCTAAACCCTTTTTGATTTTATTATAATTACCTAACCCTTACTTAACCCTTTCACACCCAAGTTAATAATATGTTTTTTTCACAACAAGAATGTTCTGAACCTTTTTGTTTAGTTTGTTCTTCCTGCTTCTGTGTGAGGTTCCTTCTGCAGCCTCTAAACCCTTCTGATGACCTTCTGATCTTACATTTTCAGTCATTTTTGACTGCTGTCATCTGGCAAAGGCAGGTGAAAATGCTGACCTTAGTGGTGAGGGTGTAGCTACATGATTGATGTATTTTTAGGTTTTAGCCTTTACAGAGCCCTTCCTCAGCGGCAGCTAGGCACAGACTTCCATTTCTGCAAAGTCAGCTTTTCCTTCGTTTTTACCTGAAGTGCTGATACACTCAGCATAATGTGTATTTACACAGCACTGATTCCATCAGTACAACCACTGACTCGATATCTTACCGCTCAATGCCTTTTCATTGACAGAATTACTGTTTTCATTCGCCAATTCTTTCCTGTCACATTTACCAATTTAAACTGCTGTCAACACTTCACAGATGTTTAACAGTATTTAGGTTGTAACGTTGATTCACTGGGCATAATTGTGTATTTTCTAATAAGCTCTTAATTTGAAAATCCACCCCGTATGCTAATGGCAACTGAACGCAGTGTTAATGAAACTTGTATTGATGATTGCATGTTTAGCTGTCATAATGTACAAAACAACATTTTCAATAACCCGCTGAGTAGAATTGCAATGATTAGACAAGTAAAGATGGTAATATTTTGCTGATTTCCCCCCCCCCCCCTTTGTTTGATTTATATTTGGATCCTTGAACAGCTGTAATACTTTGTAGCTGAAAATCTAACATTCAGTTTGCGCTATTTGTATAGATACCTGCCTTTAACAGCATCTGAGTTTACTCCAGCGCGCTCAGTGTCCCGATCAGGGCATAGTTGGCAGTATCAGAGGACTTTGTTTGGCTTTGGATCAAGAGTCCTTGTGACACAGTCAGGCTGAAAGAGACTCTGATCCCCTACTCCCACAATGGAATTCATCTCCTCTGGGATGCAGGGAGTGACTGTGCAGCCCATGCTGCCTTTTTCTAAACAGGAGACAGAGGCAGTGGCTAACTGAGGAGGTCTTTCTCTACAGTGGCTGTTTGTTAGGAAAATGCTGCTCTGAGTACTGGATAAGGACTTACTTGTATCATGTGGGGAACTTCTAAAGTTTTCATGAAGCAAACAGGAAGTGTACACCGGAGGGAACTTTGTTTTAAGTGTATAGACAATGTTTGGTCAAGTACGCAAACATTCTGCACACCACAGAATGATCCCTTTTGTTGATTTTTTTATGTATGTTAAACAGCAGGCCTCTCTGTGTCTCTTTGTTCACTTTAATTGATATCACCAACTTGGGTTAAACAAAGGCAAGCTGACAAAGGGCCCATCATTCAATCTTGATAAAGTGTTGCCAAGTCACACTCCCAATTCCAACAGCAGCTGCTGGCTTTTCTGCATATTTTAAACATATTTTTAAAGCTAAGGTGTGTTGGTGCAATGAGTCTTCAACACAAGTATGAACACATTAAGACTTGATCAGGACTTGGAAGCAAGCAGACAGGATGCGCTATTGTTTTAGCTGTGACCAGCATGGACAGGATATTCTTAAAAAAGCACTGAGATATCTTCGGAAACAAAACAACACATAGTACAATCATAGCCATATGTTTAAACTAAGGCCAGTAGCTGGGACAGCTGATGTCAAAGCTTCTGTCAGTTGTTTTTAAAATGAACTTTTCTGCTGGTTATTTTGAGCATTCACTGATATTACTAAAAAACCATCAAAGAAATGTTAGTGGTGTCTTCGCTCTTATGTATTTACATTGCACTGGGAACACCAGTCCACAGAGAGAAACACTGACCAGCCTGGCTGACCCTTTGAAGGGCTGCTCTAATGGTTTCCAGTTGCTGCCATAATGGAAAGCCCCTAACATGACACAAAGTAAGCCTCTTATCCAATTATACTCTGAGCAGCGTTTTCCTGCTCAGAAGCCAGAGCTTCTGTCTCTTACCATGTTGTGTCCTGATGACTCTATTACACACACAAGCATACAAAACATGAAAACAGTGGCAGCCATGCCGCCACAGCTGGTAACAGCTAAGAAAAGTTTGGCACACTCATAGTGTCTTGACCTGCCAGTCACCTGGTCAAGGATATCCTGCCTTATCATCCTTTTTGATCTAACAGGGACTATCAAATTGTTATATTGATTGATTGTCAATTGTTATTGTCATGTTATATTCAGTAAGACTTGAAACAAGTGACTGAGACAGTTCCCGTTCTACTAAACAAGGGGGTGTCCTTTTTGTCTGTTTTTCTCCCTATCTTTTTGAATTTTGTCTTTGATTGTATCTGGCTTTCAAATGTCTTTACTGGCTGTCTCTGTATTAGGGTTTCCTACTTTCCTGATGGCTTTCTTTCTACGTTAAGGCTCATTAGGTGCTAAGATAGTGATATTTTAATTGTATAGAGGGCGAAATAATTAATTGGTCTCTTGCTGAATTTGTAAGTTTGCCTACTTTGAGAGAACTGAACAGTGTCTCTCCACCGAGTCACATTTTGCTTGTGCATCAAATACTTTACTCAATGACATGCAAAGTGTTAAGGTAATTTATTTATTTTATGATTATTTTATAATGTGTGTGGTCATCGCTATAGCAATGTGGCTGAGCATCCTGTGACCTGATTAGCGTTAGATACGAACGCTACAACAAAGGTGGACGTACCACTGTGTTGTTGGGTTTTTTTGGGTTTTTTTTTTAAAGCTTTTCTATCGTTGCTGGGTTTCAAAAATGGTGGTTTTAATTTTTTCACTTTGGAACCACGGCCGAGCAAGTAGTATTTCAGTACCAGGTACTATGACCTAATGGAAAACCTTTAAAACCGTGGCGAACCGTTACAAGTCGATCTGAGTAGGTACTAGTGGAAAAGGGACTTATCTGTCACTCCTAAGGCATACCTGACCATTGTCTCGATGTCCACATACATGTCCTGCACCACCCTCATATACTTCTGTGCCACATCTAGTTTCCTGATACAGTACCAAAGTTCTTCTCTTGGCTTACTCGGTCACCCTGACCTGCTGCCCATCAAGCTAAAAAGCTTCCTTTCTTCTTTGTCAGTGTCCAGCCTCTCATACAACTCAGTATAAGCCTTTTCTTTTCCCTTGTTCGCCTTTTTTCGAACAACTTGCCTCATTCATAATGCATGACACAAAGACCCACATTTTTAAGTCGCAATTTAATATATATTTTTTAGATGTTTTTATTTGATATCTTAATAATATGCAAACATCTTTTACATTAACATGTCTTCATATCATATTTAACAGAGGTCCCGCACAGTAAAGCGGGATGATTCGTTATGGAATAATGTGTTTAAGGCATTATTATATTACATTAGTTTGCAATGAAATGTAACTGAACTACAGAGAGACACTTCTTTTTGGTGACTTGTTGTCTAATACCGGAGCCTCAGTTTTTCGCTGATAAAATTAGCACATCCTCTCAGTCAGCTGAAGAAAAGTGAATGTTGGCCTATGACACTGTTAAGACACAATGACGTCTGTGGTGTTCTATTATAAACACGTATGAAAACAGTGATATGTCAAGTTTTTGTCTTGGATGAGTTCCTTAGTTCCATGTTGCGCTCCTCATTTTTCCATCTCAAATCCATATTCCCCCTAAAAAGTGTTCAAGTAGTGTTATTATTGATGTAAGCATATATTAAGTAGAAAGAATGCCTTAACTTGTCATGTAATTGCCATTGCCAGGAAGCTTACATCTTTAGTATTTGGCATACTTTTGCATAATTATCTCAGCTATATACAGCCACACCCTGTTAATTAGGATAACATGCAGCATGGAAATGTTTAAGTAAACCTGCTAACTAGTAAATATTATTCACATAAGACTTTAACAGCAGGAATAAAAACTGAAAAGGTCTGAAAGGAGAGGGCTGGGTGGAGCGTGAGAGAGACTGGAGGCTAAAGTAGTAAGAAGCCGTCTTTTCTTGTCTTAACAGGCTGCCTAAAAGCAACGGAAAGCACGTCTTCCCTTTA
The DNA here is from genome assembly GCF_036321145.2 of Pelmatolapia mariae. Classification (NCBI taxonomy): domain Eukaryota; kingdom Metazoa; phylum Chordata; class Actinopteri; order Cichliformes; family Cichlidae; genus Pelmatolapia; species Pelmatolapia mariae. Next base: position 4,320,444 of record NC_086239.1, on the reverse strand, counting down.
GGTCTCACTTTGGTATTTGTGGAATCTGTTTTCGAACAAATAGGCCACTTCCTGACCCTATCCTCCCGAGAATCTCTTGTGGAGGAAGAGGAATTAGTTTTTGAGGATCAGGGTTGATGGAGGAGGGAAGGAACTTGATGGGTTCATATGGCTTAGAAAACATCTTGGAAAACAGTTTACTGTATGGTTTTCTGTATGGTAAACTGTTTTCTACGATGTTTCTACATGCTGTATTTAAAAAAACTTTTTTTGTACGTTGTTATTCAGCATGATCTAAACGTCTGGAATCCAGAATAATGGACTCGGGATCATTGACTAAGACCGTGTTAAAGCTGGCAGTAGTTCTGTACAATCACAGTGTCCTAATTAATCTCAGTCAGATTTCTGCATTTTTATAGTATCAGTTAGACTGTTGTAGTTTTTGCCAAAAGAGTATGACATCTTCTGGCATTAGTTATTCAGATTAATTAATTAAATACCTACAGTACTGTGCAAAAGTTTTAGGCAGGTTTCATAAATGGAAGTCTTAATCATTTGTTTTCATCAATAAACAAAATGCAGTGAATGAACAAAAGAGAAATCTAAATCAAATCAATATTTGGTGTGACCACCTTTGCCTTCGAAACAGCATCAGTTCTTCTAGGTACACTTGTACACAGTTTTTGAAGGAACTTGGCCGGTAGGTTGTTAACATCTTGGAGAACTACGCATATATCTTCTGTGTATGCCGGCTTCCTCACATCCTTCTGTCTCTTCATGTAATCCCAGACATACTTGATTATGTTGAGATCAGGGCTCTGTGGGGGCCATACCATCACTTACAGTACTTCTTGTTGTTCTTTTCGCTGAAGATAGTTCTTAATGACTTTGGCTGTGTGTTTGGGGTTGTTGTCCTGCTGCAGAATACACTTGGGGGCAATAAATAATCATTTATATTTCTGAAAGCATTCTTTTCTTATAGCATTTTTTTCACATCTGCCTAAAACTTTTGCACAGTACTGTACATGCATATATACCTAAATAAATAAAAAAATACTGCAGTTGCTCTTGAAGACAAAAAGCTAATCACACCAAAGGAAATAAAATGTTCTTTGTGTACTTCTAGGCAGAGCAAAAAATGAAGACGTATCAAAAGCTTTTAGCCATGCACATCACATCAAGTCATGGCTAACAAGCAGTGGAGTGTTTTCAGATACAACTACTATGGCATTAACCAGCCATAAAACCACAGACAGGTGCTGCTACAAGATAATTAATATCTTGTCTAGACATCATACCTAACTATTAAAAATGAGACCGTGTGTAAGAGCCATCAGAAATTCGGATTGTGGTATGAATTAATCCAACTACACATAAATGGATGGGCATTTCTCTTTCAAAAGAGCTAATGCACATAAATGTACTCAGTGAGTTAATAACCCCAGTGATGTCAGTGATGAGGACTGACAAGCCAGTAGACTGGAATGCCATAGGACAAGTTTTAAGTTTTGTGATAAGTGATGGTTGGAGCACACATTTAATGGCGGTGCATAACTTTACATCAGTGTGTCACAGTTGCCTTTACTTAACATTATTGGTAATTACCAAAATATTTTTGTTTCTGTAATGGTTGCACTACGTGCATATGCTCCTTAATTGGAATAATTCTAAAATGTAACTATTATTGTTATCCATAATTTTTTAAAATGTACTGCTTGCCAAAAAAAGAAGAAAAAATTGAAAAGCACATTATTATTTTCTTAATAACGACGCCAAATTGCATTTATTTAGTTGCATTCTTGAATAGAAAAATTCATTTTAGTGGTTGAATATGATATTTTATTAATTTCTTAATTAATACATTTTTTAAATTAATATTCTGACATTGGTTCTTGAAAAGGACTATATAAATATGTCTGTATAGGTTCTCAGTCATCCAGGTCATGGTAGTTTAAGGAACTTGGACTATGTAAATAATATTTTTTCTTTATTTACTTACTTTTGACTTCACAAAATCAAGTCTAGTGTGCTGGTTCAAATTTAGGTATAAAAATGTGAATTCAGTTTGAAATGCGGCATTCCTGTTCAAAATGGTGAAAAAGGGAAGAGTCTGTGTTAAAGCACTTTGCGATGTTTGAGGGTTCTCACAGTTTGATCAAGTATGCTTTGGAGTGGATTGCCAAGACTGATACTTGCGGTAAGGAAGAGGCAGAAAGCTGACTGAAGCAGATATCTGGCACCTCAAGATTTTAAGTACTAGAGCCAGAGCTCCATCTCAGATAAATACGTCTAGAATCAGGTAAATGGACTGCTTCTTTCATACCACTTTTCTACTTGACCCTACTTAGCTTGTGAGATCAGACATGTTCGTGGTCAGGGTGCTATGGCCATAATCAGGGTCTGAGAAGATCTCAAGAATGAATAAGCACATGACTGAATGAACAAGGCTTTAATGGAAAAATGGCTTATAAGAAGTCATTATTAAGCCCTGTTTGTACCTAGAAATGCCTGAAATTTGCTAGGGAGCATAAAAACATGACTGTAGACTACTGGAAGAAGGTACTCTGAATAGATGAGTCCACGTTTAAAGTGTGTTTCAGCATCATCCTGTTTATGTCTGCAGAAAAGCTGGCAAACATTTTGATGCTATAAGCAGTTCACCCAGAGTGAAATCTCATGATCATCCTCACGCCACAAATCAAGATCTTGCATGAAGCTTCAGAATGAGGTAAATTGGAAGAAAAAATGTCAGTCAAAACAGAATTCAATGATTTGTAAGTCATCGAAAGCCTATATTTAATTTAAAGTACTGAAAATACAAGAGATTAAATGATAAATAAATAAACTATGCCAGCAATGTATTTGAAAAATTCTGGGAGACTGGCATGCTTTTGGCTATGCTCGTCTCACTAATAACAAATGTTCAATTCTTGTAGAAGTAAACAAGGGCTTAAATACTTACTTTGCTTTCCCTGAGTAAGCCTTAATATGGACTACAGCAACGAAAAAAAGTATATGGCCTCAGCCTATAGAAAGGCCTTGGTCAGAAGGTGAAGTTGAACTTCTTGCTGTGAGGCAAGGGTGCACACCACCACACCACCATGTTGCCAAGTTCTGTATTTATAACATATTATTTTAAATATTCCTTGCATAAAGTATCAATAAGAGTATTTATTCTGCACGATGTGAATCCTCATCATTGAAATATTGACCACTGGCCTGTAGGTGTAAATAGACAGTGGAGTCCTGGCCTGACTAGTTAGCTCTTTTGTGTTGTGCCATCAGCTTAGTCAGAGGTTTTGTAGTTTCCCCGATGTATAAATCATGCCATTCCTCCTGGCACTTAACAGCATGGACTATATTACTCTGTTTGTCCCAGGGGACCAGATCCTTCGGGTGGACCATGTTTTGGGTTTGAAAGCTACAGAGACGTGGTGTTTGGAGAAAATGTGCGAGTTGGCGTGGATCACCCCGTGCGTGGGGCTGCACGACGCTAACATGTTTATGAGCTAACCGCAATAACGTGTTGACGCTGTGCAGCCCCATGCACGGGGCGATCCGCGCTAACGTGTTAACGAGCTAACCACACTAATGTGTTGATGCCGTGCAGCCCCACGCATGGGCAATCCGTGCTAACGTGTTAACGAGCTAACCGCACTAACGCGTTGATGCCGTGCAGCCCCACGCACGGGGTGATCTGCGCTAGCGTGTTAACGAGCTAACCGCACTAAGGTGTTGATGCTGAGCAGCCCCACGCACTGGCAATCCGCATTAATGCGGTTGTGACGTTAACGTCATTTTAACAAGATTAATGCTGGCAGCACTAATTTTTAGACATAAGTTGTAACGGCCGCCATTTTCTTTGTGAGTGTTTATTACATTGCGTGCTGCGGGGAAAAGCCTGTTCTAACGTTTAGAACAGCCTGTTCTAAGGTTTATTTTGAGGACCTGATGGCTGTTTATTGCTTCCCATCCGTAAACTCCATACTCTATCGTGTGATTCTTGCATAGGTGGTAGAAGAGGTTTGCCGTGTTTGAGTCTGAGGTGGGGACCGGTTTGCGACATAATTTGCATAGCACAGTTTTGTGGTCCGTGTCAGACTTTTCATAACCAAACCATGTCCATGCTACAGAGGTAGCCCGTCGTTTAGGAATAAGGTCCTCGATTTGTTTTGATTGGTCCTTCTGTTTTTAGCTATCTGGTTCTGCCTCATCTTCACTGGATTTGCTGGTATTATCTGTGCCCCAGTAAAAAAATATTGGCGTTAACAGTGTATTTTGCGACAAAACGAAACAAAAGATGGCGTATAATTTGAAACGATAAACGTTTTCATTTCGTCATCCTATATATTTTGTCATATCGCACAGCCCTAATAATTGGTCATCTGGTAACTTCCCTACCACCCAGAGCCTGTCTCAATTCCTCTTTGAACTCTGCATAACATTTTTCAATTTCTACCATTAAATCTTTCCTTATGGCTTCACTTACTTTCCCTTCTTAGTGTACAAAGTCATCCAGACTACCTTCCGATGCTGAGTAGCTACATTCTCCCCTGCCACCACTTTGCAGTGTCTTTCAGACTGTATGATCTGCAAAGGTGTAGTTCACCTGTGTACACTGTCCTCCACTCTAATAAAGCTTCTTTCAGCTAGTCCCTTGTTACAAGGAGTATCCAGATTGGGTAGGACTGAGTTTTAGATAGAGCAGTTTTATGTCAGATGTCTTTGCCGACACAGACCCATAAGAGTTTTGTGTCTTTGGTTAGAAACAAATTAGCAATCTTTTGCTTACCAACTGAATGTGTAAACCACTCTACTATGGAAGCACCTACCTCACCTTGTGTTCCTCCTTCTTCTTAACCTTCTAAGACCCGAACTCTTTCATAGCATGCATTTTTAATTTCTCTTTGCTATTTGGGCTGATTGGGATCTGATAAAAGTAAAAACAAAGAATTATCTTTTGACCTGATTTTGCTCTACAAGGGCCTGATATCCACATATGAGGACATTCGTTTTAAATTTCGATAGAGCAGTGGCAGTATAATGTTCTCGTAAGTGGATATCAGGCACTTGTGGAGCAAAATTTAGTATTGTGGTCTAGACAACCCATAATGTGATGTCCACATATCTGGATGCCAGGTCCTAGGAGGTTAAAGTATATTTTCACCATAGTGAATTCCATCCATGCTATTGGTTAGTCTTAACCCCTATTGTCCATTCACTCTGACTGGCTGCTGTTTCATTTTTAATTCCTAATGGCTCTCTGTTCCTCTGTCCTGTCAATGAGTGGAGCACAAGAACCAGATCTATTCCCTGGATGAAAAAAGTCCAAACATGCTCCAGACTTGCTGTGGAGATATTGTTAATGCTAATATTGTTGTGCTAAAATGAATACCACATTTCTGAGGAAGCCAGTTACCTAGCTCTCAGCAGGTAAGAAATGTGTGTAAGAGTTAAAGAAAAGTGGTGGATTAGCACACCGCCAGAGCCCATGTCTTGGTTTGATACCACAGTTTGTTTTGGTCTGTCTCTGTTAGTGCTGCTGCTGCTGCCTGAAAACCACACCGTCAGCACTCTCCTTTTTCTACACACTAAGCACAGTGACACAGCAGCATGGTCAAAACACGCTGTCTCCGTTGAAACACTTGGATGTTTCCCTGTCAACGCTATTATTGTTCACTAAAACTAAAAGAAAAAGAAAATCTAAACAAAAACTAGACTTTAAAAAGAAATTAAAACTGAAATGATTTTGTGGACTTGGAAACAAGCTAAAGTAAAACACAAATATATAGGAAATATCCCCAGTCTTAGTGTGTATCACCACTACTTTGATGAGGATCTATGCTCTCTATACAATAGTACTTAATTAAAAGTAACACTCTAACTGAATGTGTTCTTTTTATTTAAGGAATCCCTTTGGGACATAGGGAGTTGTACTTTTCTCTGCAGTAATTACAGACACGTTGTCAGTCTGCAGATATCACAAATACTGGGATAAAACAGAATCACTGAGTGATTTTATCCTGTTAGCCTACGGTCTATTGCTGAGAGACACCTTAATGAGCAGTGTAATGAGATGGGGTGGGGCGTTGCCTGCGGTGCCGTGCAGGGAAGGCGCACGCACCTGCACGGCATCCACAATCATGCCCCACCGATTTAAGTATTACACTGGGTCCTGTGGTTGGGGTTGTTGTTGGTATGTTGAGCTGGCAGCAGGAGAGCTCCAACTCTGTGTGTGTTGTAACAGCAACCGTGTGTGTAAATAAAGGATTCAAAGCATGTTCATGCCGTCGGGTCTGCTGTGGCCATTCACAGTGGTGCCTAAACCCAGGATGGGGAGCACGGCAGACCCGCAACCGGGCTGGCGTGGCGAGGAGCTGGTCCGAATGGTGGCCGAAATGGCGGCTACAAGCGGGAGCAGGCGGTGGTGGCATGCTGGCGGCAGGAAGAACTGTGGGTCCTGAATGAGCTCCACTTGCGAAGGATGGAGGGCCTGGCTGCCCAGCTCAGGTCTGCCTGGCTCCACCGTTAACCCCACCAGTGTTCCGCGGTGGCGTGGGAGTGGAGGAGATCCAGCTGGATCCAGCGCCTGTGCCGGCCCCAAGGTCGCGACCAGCCAGGATGCAGCCTGCCGTAGCACCTATTCCCACCACTCGCGGGGGAGCAGCCGGGGCTCAGCAGGGGCCTGTGCCCGTCTATGCGCCCTGGAAGAAGGTCGAGGAGCAACCGCGGGGCCCACCAGCTCAGCCCGAGCCAGAGTGCAAGGTGGCGGAGTCGCCGTGCGGGGAGCGGCGGCGGCAGAGGTGCTGCGCCGCTGGATCCGCTCACACCTCTCTGTCGCTGGACCTGGTGCTGGGGACGCCGACGGTCCAGGCCGATTCCCTCTCCTGCTCGCGGGGAGAGGGGAGTAGGTTTGGCCGGATGGCTCCCTGGCCTCAGTTGGGCGATGGGGGTATGTGGCGGGCCGTGGCCTGCGGTGCCGTGCAGGGAAGGCGGACGCACCTGCACGGCATCCGCAATCATGCCCTGCCGATTTAAGTAATTACACTAGGTCCTGTGGTTGGGGTTGTTGTTGGTATGTTGAGCTGGCAGTGGGAGGGATCCAACTCTGTGTGTAATGTAACAGCAACCGTGTGTGTAAATAATGGATGCAAAGCATGTTCATGCCATCGGGTCTGCTGTGGTCATTCACATGAGACTTTTCCATTTTAACTTGTGCAGCAGCTGGCAGGTCAAGCCAACCAAAGTATATATCATTGTGATCATTAGCTCTGATGAGTCATTTAGTTATTTTGTTCTTGACAGCAGACACTTCCTGTATGAAAACCCCCAAAATGCAAGAGTAGGAATTCATTGCAACAAATGTAAGCATGCTCCTTGTTTTTGGGTCTTATACTGTCTTGTGGTATTTGAGATATAGCAGATATAGCATCACTTGTGTATGTTTCAAACATACACAAGTGATTTCACGGTTTGGCTACTAAGCTGTTGTTCAGTAGGAGATGTGGGCAGAGTGAATCAGTCACATTAATCACTTTCATTTACCTCTAAGCACATGCTCTGGCTCATATTTTTGTTAAACTCGAGTGGATTCAAGTGGAGCTCCAGTTTTTCACCTAGTACCAGGTTAAATTATGGTATTGGGGCCCCATTTAAAAAAAAAAAAAAGAAGAAAAAGAAAAGTTTATTATAAATATATGCACACTTAAAAAGACCACATTTGTGCCTCTCAATGAAAACTGCTTTTCAGTTTTTGTTTGACCAAATGGGCAGAGTGCCTCTGTGTTTTATCTATAATTTCCTCTCCTGACCTAAGGCCCGAGATTTCTGCCAGCCCAACACAGCAGACAGTGGATTAGCCTGATTGTACACTACGGTATTCAGTCATAAGTTATGGTGTGTGTGTGTGTGTGTGTGTGTGTGTTCACCTAACTAATGGCTTGCATATAGCAATCTAGTAATTTACAGATATTGTATTTACTTTTAACTATGCAAAAGACTACTGAAATATCATGTGAAATATGTTGGTTGAGTTTGAAGCTTTAAGTCATATAAAATCTATTCCACCTCTCTTTTTTCTGTAAGAGTCAGTCATCCTTGAAATGCATCTAGGAAACCTTATAGGAGCTGATTATGTAATTTAGGTTTTAGGGTTGCACATATAGAAACTATTTTTTTATTTATTCTTGTACCTGTACTCTACTGTGAATTTTATCCCTGATATCCCTGTTTTTTTTTTGTTTTTTGTATTTTTTTGTCGTCAACCCAAGTCAGAGTTACCCTGATGATATTGTCAGGAACTTTTTTTCAGACTTGACAAAACTACAGATTACTGAGCCACACAACTCCCTGGTAAATTCATGAATTGTAGTCATGCTCAACTCTTTAGTAATGTTGAGTGATATCAGGAGTTAGGGTGATATGACCCAAAATTCATATCTCGATATTCTTTAGTTGGATGGTGATATACGATATATGTCTCGATATGTTTTTTAAAGCCATAAAGTAAGAACAGAAAGAGAGTTCTTAGTCAAAGCTGTGTCCCAAATCTCACATAGCCACTTTTATTAACATACAGCGTAGATGTACAAGAAAAAATTACTCCGAAATAAATTATTAGCATTTATTAAATAATAATGCTCCATAAATAAAATAAAACAATGTTGTTTTTGTGCATAACAAAAAAGCTCACAATTGTGCAGTCAAAATGTAAACTAAAAGATGCTGAGCATAATAACAAAGACAGACAGACCGCAGCAGGTTTAACACAACCAGAATTCATACATAAGGCGCACTGTCGATTTTTGAGAAAATGAAAGGATTTTAGGAGTTGTGTTCAGTGAAGGGGAGAGGCGAGGCAGAGTAACGTTGTGTAGAGACAAAAGTGGACGAAAGCGAGGCAAACTTGCGGCCCACAAGTATAATTATAAAGTAACATAGACTATATCGATATAAACGATATTGTCACATCTCATATCTTGTATAAATATATATCGATATATTTAAAAAGTCGATATATCGCCCAGTCCTATCAGGAGTCGTTAACAGATCAAAAGTAATGTACCCAATTTTTCTCAAATAAAGTCAGGTAATCTGGGTTTATTTGACACACACGTAAAACCAAAATGGATTCCAGTAGGAAAACAATCCTCCCCGGCTATGTATGGAATGTCTGCAAATACTGCAAAAAATCTTGTGAAGACGTGATGTTTTTCTGTCCTTGTAAATTGTGTGGCTTTGAAATGATTGCAACCTTCTATTGTTTTGTTGTTTTTCACTTACCTTTGTGTTAGATTGGCAAAGCTGTGACACTATCATCGAAGTGGGTAGAAAAGTTGATGACCATTTCTAACACAGCCGGCTGATTTCAGGATGATCTTTTTGCTGGTACTAAATTGAATTGTGCTCCCACTGATCTTTGTGAAGTGTCAGCACGAGGCTTGGTACATAGATGTCACCAAATACACCCACCAAAGAGGGAAAAAATAATCATGAAGGCCTGAAGTTGACATAAACAAAGAACCCTTTCGCTCTTTGAACACATTTTCAAGTTAACTTTCAACAACCTAAATCCATTATGGATTGTGATGTGTTCAGAAGCTGCAACCTGATTTCTTCTGACATCATTGTCATGTCATCAATACATTCCATTGAACCACACATGCTTTTAGCTTTCATGATGCTGAGGGTTTTAGTCAATGATGCTGTTTGTTTGGTTTTGGCAGCAGTACTGGCCTGTGCTTTGCTGCCCCAACATCTCTTGCACTTTTATCAGATATGAATTACAGGAGCTGATTCTTAGTGTGTAAAGGGCATCATCTGCTGTTTTGTTATGCCTATGCATTCCTCAGAAATTACAGTAGCCAAACAGAATTAGCATGCTTAGGAGTGAAGAAATATGTTCATTTGAGATGGGGTGTTTTTTGTTTCTTTTGAAATGTAGAACTGTGTATGTCTGTTTGTGTATGCATTATTATCATCTTTGCGTTTTTAATTTTGTCACTACCAACAAATACTCAACTTTGCCACCTGCAGCCCTGCCTCTGCTCTTTTTGTTAGTGCTATTGTCTCTAAATTATACATAGCAGGTCTCACTACCATCTTGTAAACCTTATCTTTCATTCATGCTGCTATCCTGTGACAAATCACCTGACACCTGTCTCCACCCACTCCATCTTGCCTGAATTCTCTCCGCCTCTCTTGTGCATTTGTATGTCTGCCTTTGTGAGCACAAAGTGTAATATTTTGAAAATAAGGAAATATGGGGAGCTTTGACTTGTTCAGTTTAGATTCTGGTTTAGGTTAGGGTAAAGATATTGCTATCAGCACACGTGGTATGAGACAGTCATGAGATCGAATAATATAATTAAGAAATTTGTGTACAAGCACAATCATTAGGCAATTTGAGTCAACTGTTGTTGTGATCTGGCGCTATATAAATAACACTGAATTGAATCATGTATAGCTTTTTATATTATATCCAATAATAGGATAAATTTATATCTTCATGTAATTTAATTATAAAGCTGTCAGTTTCACTGTAATTTGTGATTTACACCAGTATGCTGTGTTTTCCACAAGTTATCTTCAAATAGAGTAGGCTGCTGGTGATCAGTAAAAATTGCTATGTTTTTATTGTCAAGATTATTAGATACTTTGTCATTAGATTCTTTCTCAGGATCAAGGGTCGAGGATTAGCTTCTTAGTTTTACCATATGAGGAAAGAAAATCAACAGTTTGTAGCTGGGGTGCTGGATCTTGGATGGGAAACACCCAGCTGCTTCTACTGATGGGTGCCAATGATATTCTGGGCAGTTTTAATCATTTTCTGCAGAGCTTTCCGGGCTTAGGCCTTGATCATCCCATTGTGATGTTTCCAGTTAAGAAGATTTCTGTTGCTCTTCTTTAGAAGTCAACAAGTACTTGAAGTTGAGTTGTTTTTGAGCTTTCTTCATTAGGGTTGAGATGAGTGATAACCACAGCTTCAGTGATGTAAAGCATTTCGCCTAATTTAACAATCGAGTCCTTAGTTCTCTTGAACTTTGCTTTTACCTTATCTTTGTCTTTCCATATGTTAGTAAATTAAGTATGTATCATTCTAAATATTATATAAATAAAATGACAGTTAAATATTTTTAGAAAAAAACAACTTAACCGAGTTGGGTCAAATTTCAGACTGTTGATTTCATCTCATCTGATTTGATTTCACACAAGCCTTTGTATACAGGACTTTGCTATTCATGATACACAGAGTCACCGTAGAGATGTTACGTCAGCGCATTTCTCCCTTCTTTCTCCACCCTCTTCTTTAGGCTGCATTCTTTCCAAAGGCATTTTAGCTTGCCATTCCCACAACCCTCATTCTCTTTCATCTTGGCTAAAGCTATCATAAAATATTTGTACCTTATCTACATCAATCTCCCATTCCCTTCCCAGATTAATGTGGAAGCCACTGCAGAAAAATATATTCTGTAGTTTTGGGATTGCTGAAGTAAGTGTGTGTGTGTGTGTGTGTGTTTGGTTCCATGGCTCCATCTTGTGGAGAAAGATCAGAAGTGTGGGGAAATGCAGAGCACTAGGGGGTCAATATCTGCTGCCTGCTCCCAATAGGGCTTAAATATCTGGGACTCTCTGCCAATTGCGCTTAGAACTGAAGAAGTGTCTCGGATGAGAGGTGTAACATATTCAAGAAACTCAAAGAAGTCCAGTCGCTTTTCTTTCCAAGCTCCTTAGGTTACCATGATCTGGATGACTGAGAACCTTCACAGGCTTATAAACCTGACAGCTGCAGTAAAAACTACTGTGAGTGCTCAATGAGTAGGAAAGCAAAATTTAAGTACCTGTTGATGCCTTTTGCTTTTTCATTTTTGAGTTGTTTCCAATAATTCTCCTGATTTGATATTTTGCACATCGAGGGGCTGCTGTCTTGTGGCTGGTTCTAAGCTTTGGATAGCTTTAGCTTTGGACAATTTGCCTTTCTTTAATCTTTATAATGTCCATGTTCAGCTGGGTGAAGGGGATTAAACTGTTTGATTAGGTTTGTTGTTACCAATGTTTTCATGGCTGACCCCTGAACCCCTGGTGAACTTTGCATCTTCACTCAGAGTGAGGAGCTTCAATGCAATATTTGTGTGGCTGTGAGTGTGTGCATTACTTTTTGCCTGCATCGTGTGTTGCACATTAAACAGACCAACCTGAGCCTGACCAGTTGGCCACCAATAAGGGCTGAGGACATTGGCAATGGGAATTTTCTGGTCCCTGGCTAGCCAATCAGCGCATCTCTAAAACATATGACTGTGGTAATTAAAAGATGCCCCAGACAGGGTTTACTGACTAAAACAATCACTTAACAAATATATATACATATATAAAACGTGGGTCCTTTTTAGGAAAAGCCACAGCATTAGTATAAAAAGCTCCTGTTAACAACAACGGTAAATAACATTACTCATAAGAGAACAGACTTCACTTAACTGGGACTCATTCAACTGAAAAAGTACCACAGTTTAGACAGAACAGAGATAAGACCTGGGTTTTCTTTCTTTCCTTTGCTAGCAGCATGAGAGAAGCATTCATTTCCTGTAACATGTTCCACTCTGCTTCTGCTTTCATTGTGATGCCTTCCTTTAGCTGCTTTACACGTCTTCCTCTTTGCTGTATACACTGGTTTCACAAAGGAAGACAGTGCAACTTAGAACCCCAGCACTCTACACAGCACATGTAACATGTCTTGTGCAAAATTCAAAAGCAGAGAGAGTTGATAAAATAGAAGGTTTTGTAGGATTAGAAAGCTGTAGTGCTAAATGAGGAATTGAATTGGAACAAGATGACTGGACTAAATGTGAAGGTACGTTACCATTATATGGGACATGGCATTGTAACTCAACTCGGAAGTTCTAAGAAATAATGGCTAAGATCTCTCCTGACTATTGCTCTATGAGATCGATGTATCTTTTGTCATTATAGCAAGCTCGTACTGTAGTGCTGTGCAAATTCTGTGTCTCTGTGTGTACATATACAGTTATGTTTAAAAGTTGAATTGAAAAAACAAAAACTGGGTGCACAAGTTGATGTTATTTAGGATTTTCTGTAATCTGCACAGGCTCAAAACTATACATACAGACTTAAATACATTTCTCAAAAACTTGCAATAGTTTTTAATCAGAGTATACCATCAAGTCAGTTAGGTTGCAGAGGGGGTTATTAATCAGTTCCAGCTGCTTTGGTGTCGAAACAGGTGCACGAGAGAGGCAACAGTGAGACGACCCCCAAACAGGAATGGTTTTACAGGTAGAGGCCACTGACATTTTTCCCCTACTCATCTTTTCTGACCTCTTTTTCACTAGTTTTGCATTTGGTTAAGGTCAGTGTCACTAGTGGTAGCATAAGAATGGCTCATCAATATGTGCTGTGGCCAGGTTTACTGTGTTTCCCAATCCCCTCCAAGACAGAATCACTTGTCTGATCAGGACCATACCATTACATTGTCAGGCATTCATATTTTTTTTTTGTTCTCAAAGATATTTTTATAAACAAAAAGAGATACACAAAAAATTCTTATACAATATGTGAGTAGGTAGGCTTCACGATGATTGCTTAAGCTGACATAATAAAATACAGCTTAATAACACAATCACATATCTTTTAATTGCTGTTTACCCCCTACCCATCCCACACAATAGCCCTGTCCCTCAATCCAGGTTTTTAAAAAAACAAAAACAACAAAAAAAACGAGGAAAAACAGAGGATTTGCTGAACAGCCAAAGGCTGGAAAAATATTTCAGGAATTGCCTCCACACCTTGTAAAACTTCCCGCTGGTATTACTATTCGAATAACGGATCTTTTCAAGGCTTAAATAACACATAAGGTCCCTCAGCCATTGAGCACGGGTGGGCAAAGTAGCACCCGTCCATCTTAGTAGGATTGCACATCTCGCTACAAGGGAAGCAAAAGACAGTGTGCGACACTGTGACAAGGTCAGCCGTGCATCAGCCTCCCCATTAGTGCCAAAAAGAGTAACTAATGGATTATGATATGATATTCAAGAATTAGAGACAAAGGTTGAAATATGTCCATCCAGAATGTTTTGACTTTAGGACGTGTCCAGAACATATGGATAAGAGAAGCATCCTCATTTATCACAAGAGGGGTCCACATTCAGATAAATACAAGCTAATCTGACTTTTTACCAGAACGGTTGAGTCTAACGGGCAGTTATCTTTGCTTTGGAAATAGACCCAAGATATAATGCAGCGTGTATTTGCTGCCCAATAGTAATACTGGAAATTAGGCAGTGCCAGGCCTCCATTACTCCTGGGCTTTTGAAGATAGGCTTTAGTCAATCAGGGGCATTTGGCTCTCCATATATAAAATGATATAGTTGAATCTAAAGAATCAAAGAAAGATTTGGGGATAAAAATCGGTAGTTATTGGAAGAGATAGAAAAATTAAGGGAGTACATTTTGATTGAGTTAATTCTTCCCACCAGAGAAGTAGAGAGAGGGGACCACTGTGCCAGGTGCTGTTCTGTATTATTTAATAAATAAAGGAAGTTCACTTTGAAGAGACATTTATGCTTCCTTGTAACTGTTATACCTAGATATGTAAATTGATTTTGTGCTATTTTAAAGGGGAGAGTAGAATAGTCATACACTGGTGCTCCTCCATCCACAGGAAATAACTCACTTTTATGCAGGCTAAGTTTTTATCTTGAAAACTGATCAAACTGATTAAATACCGACAACTTTGCGGGTATAGATATTTGGGGGTTTGAAATAAAGATCAGTAAGTCTTCAGCGTACAAGGATACTTTATGCTCAACTCCTTTCCTCCAGAACGCAGTAATTTCCCCACAGCTGCGGAGTGCGATGGCAAGTGGCTCCATATCGAGATTGAAGAGTAGAGGACTTGAAGGGCATCCTTGATGGGTTCCTCGTTGGAGGTTGAAAGGTTGCAACGTTAGGACACACATATAATAAATAGCCTTATCCATGAAATAAATTTCAATCCAAAATTGAATTTTTGTAGAATTCTAAATAAGTATTTCCACTCGACCCGATCGAATGCCTTCCCCACATCTAGAGATAATCCGCAGAGAAGGCACTCGGGAATCACTCGGGAGGGGTGTATACTATATCTAATAGACTACGGATATTGAAACAGGAGTAACGATTCTTAATGAAACCAGTTTGATCTAAAAATATAATTGATGGCAAAATGTTTTTCAGCCTCGTGCCAAAACTTTAGCCAAAATTTTAACATTGATGTGTAATAGAGAGATTGGCCTGTAGGACGAACATTCTGCTTTACCTTTCTGGTAAGGATGGCTGACGCTTACCACGCTTCCATGAATTGGAGAGTGTAAGACATAATTGAGGTGAAAGCAATGATGAAAAAAAAAAAAGCATCAAGCTCTCCAAAACACACATTGTGTACACTCCAAAAAAACCCCTTCCTTCCTTCAAATCCAATGATTTGAGTAAACATGACTCCTAGATAAACGTTGTGAAAATAGTCAACTTTGAGAACATTGTAAGCAACGAGACATGAATAGCATCCCTGCTTGCAAATAGCAAGGGAGAAGAGAAAAGAAGACGAGTCTGTAATGCGTAAGCGTAAACAAAAGTCCTTACATATCCCAAAAGTAGGAGAAAATCAGACAAAACAGTCTACTCACAGGGCTGTCCCTCAAATAAGCATAATGAGTACATAAACAATCTTTCAGTGTGATTCCGCTGTAACGGGCAGGTCGTCCAGTTATCTTCTCGCCTCATCAGCTGAATGAAGCCACTGTCTTACACTGCTGTGGAATGTTATGCAAAGTCTTAGGATACAACAGAGCGGGTTTGAGACCGTGTTTATACAGCTCGGCCATCACTTCTGGGTACTCCTTGCGTCTGTTTAGAACTTCCGGGCAGTAGTCCTCCACCATGCGAATCTGCAGTTCATGGTACTCTAGTTTCCCTCTTCTCTGGGCTTCTCATTTAAGAAGGTTCTTTATCTGGTACCAATGAAGGTGTATGGTTTCGGGGTGCAGTCTCTGTCCTGGGGCCGGCCGGGAGAGACGAGAGAAGTTGCATGTGGCAGCATTGATGAAAAATAATTAGAGCCTTTATTGTTGTAATTACTCCATGTGCTGAAGTGAATGTAACACCTGCGGCATCAGCCTCATATATAAAGCCACAATAAGCAACAAATAAAATCTCGGCTATGTGCCTGGGATGACCTTCATAATAGGCAGTTAGCGACACACACACACATGCACGCACGCAGGCAGGCAGGCAGGCAGGCAGCTGAGATGACACCAACTAGAGCAGCATGTGTGGTTGAGCAGTGGGGCAAGTGATTGAACTGTGGCAATGGTTGGGGGAGTGAATGGCAGAGCTGTCTAGAAGACTGGAAGGCTGGGGCTCCTATTTTTACCTTTCAGCAGCCTCCTATCACAACAGCTGTCCCCGTCAACTCTTGTCTGTACACCAACAGGAATAGCCAGCCTATCATAGTGCTCCCTCTCTTGTCAGCCCTGCCGTTTCACTCTCTACTTTGTATGTCTCTGGCTGGTCTTTCAGATCTGTTCCTCTTTACCCAGTTACTGATTTGGTCTGTGTTTTTTGAGGACTACTATAATACAGAAGTTGTGGGACTGCTTCATTTACAGGTAGAATTATTTATACTAACTATTTTTTTTTTTTTTTTTTACAACAAGCGGTTTCTTCTGCTGAATATATATGACAAGAATGGGGCCTTGAGGCTCTACAGCCATTGCCACTATTTATGGCTAGAGATGGACAAGGGAGGGCTTTGCCAACTGAAAGTAGCATTACACAATACAACTTCCTTGGTTCTTGTTGTAGTCCACATTTTTCTGCTCAGATGTTGGTCAGTAAGTGGTTGGTCAGTTAACTTACTTTATATTTATGTTTTCTTGGAAAGAATGGAAACTTATCAGCTTGTGGCAGATATGGTTTGTACATTATGAAAATAATGTTACGATAGATTTTTACATTCACATTGATTCACATTGTCTATAAATTATACAGGATGAATGAAGCTGTGATGTTCTCACCTCCAAACTTCACTGTTGGTATAGTGTTTTTGGGATCATCTGCAATGCCTTTTGACCTCCAATCATGGTTGCATTATGGCATCCAAATATTCAGTTTTGGTCTCATCTGACCAAACCATATTCTCCCAGTATTTCACAGGCTTGATGAAATGTTGTTTAGCAGATTTTAAACGTGTTTCAACATTCTTTTTCTTGAGCAATGGAATCTGACCACAAGTGATTTTTGGCCCTTTGACAACCCTTCTAATAATTCCTTTCACTTCTCTGTCTGAAATCTTGTGGGGAGCACCTGGCCATGGCCAGTTTATGGTGGTTTATGGTTTATGGAAACGTTTTTTTATGCATTTTCCACCAAGCTAGCGGATCATCTTCTCCATCTATGACCCCCTTGCTGAGATAACAGTCCATTTCTATCTGCATCTTCTCCTCCAGTGTGCAATTTAAAAAATTAGTTTGCCCACGTTTGGACTTCTTCTGTGTTCTAAACGCGCAAATCAGTCCGTGGATGATTACATTGCTCTGCCCATCAAAAAGTCTGTGCATGCATGAATATATTGCCTATCGTTAGTTATTGGACTGACGATTGTCCGTTGGAAAATATTTACATATTGCCCAACCTTAGCCCCAGCAGTGCTCACTGGAATCGTCCAGTGCCAATAGTATGCTTGGAAACAATAAGGTTGTGAAGGTCTTGCGAGAGCTCATTGGTTTTACAATCATGAAAAGTTTCTTGTGCGGCACCTTGGTTTTCATAGGCCATCCGTTGAGACTGAACCAGCTGATATTAATTTTCACAAAATGGCAGGATTGCTTTCTAATTACCAATGAATTTTAATGCCTTTTTGCACCTCTCTTTCTTGATGTGTTCAATACTATGTAATAATAGATTGGATGGGTCGTTACCAACATCTGGTGATAATTTCATATTGATTTTGTATAGTTGTTTTTACAAAAATGTTTTACATTACTTAGAATAAGCTCTAATTTTGTGCTCATTCTTTGTTTTTCTCAGTGCTTTGTCATTAAAAACAAAACTTTACTTACGCTGAAAATTCAGTGCGTCCTGGTGTGTGAAGAAGTTTCTCTTAACTATGTGTAATCTTCCTTTCCTAGCTTTCCTCCACCTCCTTCACCTGCTTTCATCTCATCCATCACAGTCCATGACAGCAGATCAGCCAACATGGCATTTTCATCTCGTTTTTCGTTCTGGGAACAAAAGGGAAGTCTTGTTTAGATGTTTAGTAGAGCACATTAGTGTGATGGGACTACTATGGTGTACTAACATCTCTATGTTTGGATTTGTGTGGCATTTGGTGTGGCACCCCACTTCAGATTTTAATGGCTTTCACTTATTTTATGTTATACTTAACTAACGCAATTTAAATGCAGTAAGTGCATTGGTTTCAGCTCTTGAAATAGTAAGACAATTTTTACAGCACATTATTGCACATTATATTGCACTGAAATAAAAATATTTTCATGCAAAAGATGGCTCTCAGAATATGTGCATGTTTTGAAATTTGCATGGTGTGCAGTAGATCTAAGCTATAAGATTTTGATCTGGTTTCCTGTTCAACACATTTAGATTAAAGAAGAGAACAAGCCAGCAAACAAAAGTGTAAGTAAACAATGGCATTAATTAGAGTTTCTGGCTCTCATGTTAGAATCGTCTTGGTTCTTGACATTTAAAATCCAGTGTTTTAGCATGGTCTTTATATTTATATTTCAGGTTGAAGTGTTAGGATGACACATTTTATGGCAAATACCCTGTATATATTGCTATCATCTATTTCTTTGTTGTTTTTTAGGTTAAATCTGTGAATATATTTAAAAACAAAATGTTTTGTTTACAACACTATTCCTGAAATATTTGTGGCAATAAGTTTTAAAGCAAATGTAAAGCTTTCTGAATTATTTAAACTACAATTAAAGATAGTAAAAAATTTAATTAGTGAATAAAAAAGTGAGAAAAGAAATAAACACATTTAAAAAAATTAAATTCTAAGTTTGTTGTTGCATTAGTTAGTTGTAATAACACTATGCAAAGGTTCTTTGGTTTTCAAAAGTATAGAATGTTCAAAACAGTGTAAAACACAGAAATGCTGCAGATTGTTAATAAAAAAAATAAAAATAAAACATTTCCATAAATAACTACTTTGACTTTAATCTGCCACTGATTGTGACAGACATGGCATGTCTGGAACACATCACTCAAGAGGTGCCTAGGAACCATCCTAGTGAGATGCCCAAATTCTTCAGCTGGCTCCTTTTGATGTAAAATGGCTCTACTCTGAGTGTATACATAATCTCATTCTTTCAGTTATTATCTAAAGCTTGTGGCCATAGGTGAGTGTAGGGATGTAGAGCTAATGTAGATCTACTGGTCAATCAAACAGCTTTGGTTTCTTGTCAACAGTACAGACCAGTTCACTGTCTGTATCACTGTGATTGTGGCCCAGATCAGTCTGTCCGTTTCCCCTTCCCCCCGCTTGTGAACATGTCCCTAAGAGACTTAAACAACTATACTTGGGTCAACAACTGTCTGAGGCCCTTTTGAAAGCCATGGCCTCAGACTTAAAAGTGTTTCATCAGGCCACCCCTGATGAAGTCGACAGAAAATCATATCATCTACAGAAAGATGCAAGATCCTGAGACCACTAAATTGGAGGCATACCACCACTTGGCTATGCCTACAAATTCTGTCCATAAACATCTCCAGAAAACATCTCTCTTGAATATCCTCAAGAGGATAAGAGCTCGCCCAGAATTCTGTGCAAAATGCTCATGAAACTTTTCCCACACCTGAATTTTATATCAGCCACTGCAAGAGCCACACTCCACATGGACTGCTGGTACCTGTCAGCTGCTTCCCGAGTACTACAGGAAAACCAAATTCGACAAGTCTCCTGCTTCAGCTTGACTGGTCCCGCCACCTTGGTGTCCAGCATGTAGTTCAGGGATTACTACTTTGACAGGCACCAACCACCTTGTAGCTGCAGCTCAGTAATGGGTACTCGGTATGCCAGGTCTGTCCGGTGTCCAAGACATGCACCTGCGTGCTACACTTTCTAATACCCCACCCTGTGACTCCAAGAAGGCTGGGTATTTTGAAAACTTGTTTGGCACATAAAGGGCAGTGATAGTCAGGACACTTTCCCCATCATCCACCAGGATGAGAAAGTCTTGACCAGGAACAAACCCTAACTTACATGCACTGAATTGTGAGATACAAGTATTCTGACCCCTGCTCTCAGCCTCACCACGGGAAATGGTAAATGGACTGGTTCTCATATAGTGCTTCTACTGAAGTAGAGTAAAAAACTCAAAGCACTTCACTCAAAGCACTTCCTAGACACACTTTTTTTTTCTGCATCTAAGTGCTTTCCAGCCACCCCCGGTCTCCGGAAGACTGGTTCAAAAGCCCACACTGTGTGTTGAGACAAACTCGACTATATCTACCTAGTATCTCTCAACCCCATGCACTCAGGCTTCTTTCCCAACAGACAAGTGATGTTCCATGCCCCAAGTGGTAGTTTCAGCTGGGGGTTAGACCACCAGGGTCTCTTCTCTTTCATGATGCTTGACACACATTGCAGTTGAAAACATTCTTAATTATTATCATTATCTAAACATCTAGGCTTATCTCTTTCCTAATATGTAATAACTGGAATACTCATTCGCATCAGCATATATTTGAACTTATACTTACTCATTCCATAGTAGGTAAATCCCTGTAGTGTACTGGATTAATCATGCTAACATGCTTTAGCTGATAGTTGGCAACTAGCACTCTCCCAAAACCTTGAGGTGGATGGCTAGACATCTTGTCCCAGGAGAGCAAATATGTCATTATATTATTATATACCTTTGGACCTGATGAGGCATGCTAACTTATTTTATATAGAACAGAAACTCTCAAACTGATTGCTTTGGGATGATTACATGCTCTTATACACCCTTTTAGTGTTAAAATTAGTACCATGTCTAGCAAAATGGAACTGTGATGTTTGCTGAACCTGTCCGGAAAGCCTTTGATTTCTTAGGGATATTCTGGTTGGTAGCCTGTTTCTAGGCATTGGATTTCTAGGCTAAATTCAAAGTCATTGGAAGCGCCAATATTGCATTACGTTGTAGGGTTAAAGGAATATCTGTTCTTCTCTGTTACTAGTCTTCATAAAATTCATTGTAACACACCAAGATTTTTATTCTTTGACAGAATAAGACATAATGCTTGAATTTTCATTACTTGTCTACATTCATGTAATTGCTTTCTTTTCTCTGGGAGTAGTCAGACAGTGATGGGATTCCCGGCCGAGCCAAGTCAGTACCAGCTCTAGATCCTGGCAGGGGTTTATTGAGGGCAAAAAGTCCTACTGCAGAGTCAGTTGCCCGGATCAGGAGTCCTTCCCCACCAAAAGTCAGGACACCCATAAAAGTCCAAGGGCACTTCAAAAGTCCTGAGCCACCATCAACGACGGCGGCACAACTTAAAAGTCCTGAACCTCCACAAATTCCTCGGAAGCTTGAACCAGATTTAAGTGAGCAAGAACAAAATGGCGTGGTGGGAAAAAGCACAGTCAATGGTACTGCCAATGGTATCATCAGCCTTCCAGGCACCAGCACCAACCAAATGGCTACCACTGATGACCAGGGTTACACACGTAAGAAAGTAGTAAAGGTTGTTCGTCGTGTTGTCAGGAAGGTTTTACCCTCAGAAGATGAGATCAATGTACCAGCAAAGAAATCTGACAAAGTTACAGAAGTAGGCAAGCCTGCTACTGACACAATCAAAGTAGCAGCAGCAGCAGCAGCAACCTCAGTGTCCCAAACCCAAGTGATGCCAGGATTCTCTTTTAAACATGATGTCATCAAAACAGAAGACAAAGATGATATTTCAAGGGGCTTAACAAGCCTTATGGTCAGAGGCAGAACAAGGGAGCGCCTTCCAAGAATATTTCAGGATAACCGACCAGAAAAAATGGAGTTAGACAAGATAAGTGAGAAGATGGATGAAAAACTTGACTTGAAGGAGACAAAAAAGGAGCAGAATGAAGATAAAACCAAGCCAGAGTTGCAGGATGTTAAACACAAATCCAGCAGCTTTTCTCCAGTTACAAAGGGAATAACATCTTCTCTGGTTTCTGTTAACCCTGCTAACAAAGCAACTGTGGGCTCAGCTTCAGATTCTTCCAAATCTCCTGATTCCCGACCTTTATCTTTCACACCAGTTATGGGCTTCATCCCAGCTCCTGACTTTATACCTGAACCCCAATCATGTTTCACTGCATCAACTTCTGTGAGCCCTAATCCTCCCCAGCCCAGTGTTGGTCCACTGTCTTCTACGCCTATAGGAATTGTTTCTATCCAGCAACCTACTGTTAGTCAAAAAGAGGTACAGTCTAACACTTGGCATGTCGTCTTGACTTTTGGGACATGGTGTTGTTGATGTTGGGTGCATAGCATTTAAAAAGCATGTTTGGAGTGAAAGAGCACTGTAGTGTTTGCTAATAGTGTTTGCACCACATTTATGTGTAATGTTAGTGTTCACAGTGGCTAGACTCAGCCACTTTTAAAAAGCTGTGGAAGACAAATGAGCAGAAGAAATTGCAACACACAAGGAAATGGTTTACTTGGAGTCTCTTGAGCTAATTGCCAGTAGATGATGAAGTTACTAATTAGTAATTAGTCAATTGACTTAATGTAAACATGTTCAGTTGTTTGATATTTTATATTGAAAAACTGTTGGTCATTTTCTTTATACCTTTTGTTTTTGGGCATTCAACATGGGCTCTTTTATGAAAACCCTGCTTCTAATCAGCTTAGCAACAGGTGGTGTTATATTTGGAAATATTAATATTATATCCAACCAGTATTTCTCATTCTTGTAATCATTAAACCACATGCCCATGTGTACGTCCTCAGTCATTTCTACAGAATGCTGGGTTCGCTGTCAGAATTGTATGTTCTTTAGCGGCTATGTAAACTCCTATGGTTTTAAATACACTTGTTAGTTTTGAGGTTTATGACTCTTGAATCATTTTTGTGATTAAGTCTGCCAATGAACAAGGAGGACAGTTTCAGTTTTTAACCTTTGACATATCACATAGCAGAATGTATTTGATAATAAGCCTTGTTTGCAAAGATGGAGTGTCAGCAAAGACATTTTTCAAACAGGGAACTTTGGTAGCCTGACATGACTAGCATCACCAGGTAGAGCCAGTTACTGCACTGCTGCTTTGTGGAAAAGCAACTGAAAGAAAAATCATCATATTTGAAAATGATGCTGCCACAGACAAGTACACTAACTGGTCTGCTGCCTGTTTCTCTCTTTATTTTCTCTTTAGCGCTCTTAATTTTTTCACACATTCTGTTTGGTTTGTTCCAGATTGTGTACTGCCAATTTTAGTAATACACTGTGTTACTCTGTTACACTGTTTTTACACAGTTTTTTTTAACCTCCTAAGACCCGAACTCTTTCATGGCACGCAATTTGAATTTCTCTTTGCTATTTGGGATGATTGGGACCTCATGAATGTAAAAACAAAGAATTATCTTTTTACCTGATTTTGCTCTACAAGGGCTGGATATCCACATATGACATTTGTTTTAAATTTCGATAGAACAGTGGCAGTATAATGTTCTCATAAGAGATATCAGGCCCTTATGGAACAACATGTTTTATTGTGGTCTAGACAACCCAAAATGTGATGTCCACATATGTGGATGCCCAGTCCTAGGAGGTTAAAGCATACGTACTGTTTGAAGCAGAAGCTATTTATATATTACTACTACTACTACTACTACTACTACCTATGTAGTGCTACTACAGAACTACTAAACATGGTGTTTTTGAAATGGATTCCATGGTAACCCAAACTGCTTATGCTGTTGATACAGTCAGTGTATGTGTTTGAGTCTCCTGTGGGAAACATTAGTGAAGTCAGTCAGGATATCTGATGTACTTATTTATTTTTTAAAGATGACTAAACATAACGAAAATACATATCCATCTGCTGAGGACATTTCTGTTTGTGTCTAATTGTGGGCTTTGCTTCATCTGTGTCAGTGTGCTCAGATTCAGTATTTTGCTGCTTTGACCTGTAGGAGGCACCGGTCAGTCCAACTGAGGAAGCTCAGCGACGCCTGATGAAGATCTTTGGTGTCCCTGTAAATAACCAGATAATATTGCCTTTGAATTTTCCGTGTTTGTACATGTACACATCAAAAAAATCTAACCAGCATTATTCACTTCCCCCATGGTCTAAAGCAGTTTGACGATTAGGCAAGTTAAAGCACCGATGTAAAGGGGTGGCTCTTTTTACACTTCACATTTGTGCGTGTGGCAATAACACAGTGTGCTGGTATGAAGCAACTGGTGGTGAAAACTGTCATGCCATGTAAAGTAAGGGACGGTTAACCCTGTAGCAAAAAAGTAAAGAGCCCATTATTGCTGTCATAATTTCGGAAATGCCAGGTGTTACCTCTACATTTAGTGTGCTGGCGCAGGAGTACAAAACAGAAGTAAATCATAGTAGAGTTTTCTTGAGAAAGTCTCATCTCTCAAGCTGTTGCAACATCTCCTTCTTTATAGTCTGAAGCCCTGTGATCCTCTGCACTGATATCTCATTGAAATGGCAGTAAAAACTGACACAATCATGTCTTCAGCCTGGCTGTGCAACCGGTACAAGGCTCCAAAAATAAGCATAGAGATGCTTCAAGTGGTGCTCCCATTGATTGTTATTTACTGCTTTGCCAGTGGCATCATTGAGTCAGTGGTGTTAAAGAGAAAAACTGTTTCACCAAAGGGAATTCAGAATAGCTGAAATGGTTGATTTAAAGTCATGAAACAGCTTAGTTTAAAAACAGCTGTTTTTAAACTAAGCTGAACACCAAATTCACCAAAAGGAACATGGAGAAAGTTGCTGTGGTGAAAGTTTTTCACAAACCGATTAAGCCAAGTGAAGTTGCTCTCTGAAAGCTGCTAAATTTATTCAGTTAAATTCTGTTTTTTTTATTTATCACCAAAAACTATGAGGCAACTGTTGTTGTGATTAACTGGTGTAATGTTACATAGTCTTGCATCTCCACACCCTGCCTACTCGGTCACTTTGGTAAACACCACTAATGTGCCAGCTAATAGAAAATATTCCCCTAAAGACAGCGAGACAGTACCATGACGACATGGAAGTTTTTTTTATCTCTCCTGTTCATATTGAATTCTGGATCTTTGATAAAATGTTAATTAACCTTCAAATGCACTCTTGCAGTTATAACGATCTGTGTTGCACAAGGTCAGGTTAAGTTAAGCAATGGAAACTAAGTCTGTCAGCAGGGTTAGGGAAAAAAATCAGCAAATTCTGAGCTTTAGCTAACTAGTTCTGCTGCCTATGTTTTTTCTTGTGCTGTACTCTTTTTTAACATCTCAGAAATGTTCCCCTTCCTTTCTAATTTAATAATAACTTCACCAAAGCTGTTAGCATACATCACTATTTATCACATTGATCATCATTCCACTCTCACAATCTTTTTGCAACAATTTCCCTTACTACTGTGTTGCTCATTACCCTGACAATAAAAACTTGTACTCCATTAAAATTATATTTCAAAACAATGGAAAAATTACTGGAAACGTTGAAAATTGGGCTGCCCTGATAAACATGAATTGGGCCCACAGTTCTTCTTGACTTCTGATGCAATGTCAAATTCTGTTACCTTTAAATTTAGTCATTTTGCTGGAGCTGCTAGAGCTGTGGACACTACAGAAACACCCACTTATGGATTTTGTTATAGACTTGTCACAGGGTTTCAGAGAGACTTCTGCTTAAGACATTCCTGTGGAATGTCCTGTGGAATGAAACTCAAATTATATCTCGCTAGTTAGTTTTGTAGCACATTCCCTTTCATGAGTGATATAACCAACTTCTCACAGTTAGCCAATAACTGTATTTGTTTGAACTGACTACATTCTCATTAGATAGGGGAATTATTTCAGTGCCATGGTTACTCATTGTAAAGCCATTTTCCCTTTTCCATTGCCACTCAAATGTTCATGCACTTCTTGTTACTTTCATGTTCTGCAATATTTTCATCTGAATTTCCGTGTTGACTGTGTCTTCTGTGTTCTTCCCCTCATTCCCTGTCTTTCTCTCCATGCTTTACTCACACTGCTTTTGCTGGTTGTCTCTGTGGCTAGCTGGAGCCAGCAGTCAGTGTTTCATCTTCTGTTGAGGCGCTCATGTCTGCACCCCTGCAGGCTCAGGGCACCCTCCATGCACCACAGACCTGCATTCCCCTGGGGCTCCTATCTGGAATTTGTACTCATTTGACATGTGAGAATGTAAGGCCCAAAATCCTTTTAATTTTTTCACTTTCCCCCATTTGAAGTATTGAATTGAACTAAATTGAATTGAATTTTATTTATGTAGTGCCAAATCACAACAACAGTTGCTTCAAGGTGCTATTGACAGTTAAACTCCACGAAACTCCACATACGCTTAATGTGTTTGGTTTTGTTAGAGCCCCCCCTCTCTCTCTCTCTCTCTCTCTCTCTCTCTCCCTCCCTCCCTCTCTGTCTCCCTCTCTCTCTCTCTCTCTCTCTCTCTCCCTCCCTCCTTCTCTGTCTCCCTCTCTCTCTCTCCCTCCCTCTCTGTCTCCCTCTCTCTCTCTCTCTCTCCCTCCCTCCTTCTCTGTCTCCCTCTCTCTCTCTCCCTCCCTCCCTCCCTCTCTGTCTCCCTCTCTCTCTCTCTCCCTGTCTCTCTCCAAAATTTCATCTTTCTTTCTTTCTTTCTTTCTTTCTTTCTTTCTTTCTTTCTTTCTTTCTTTCTTTCTTTCTTTCTTTCTTTCTTTCTTTCTTTCTTTCTTTCTTTCTTTCTTTCTTTCTTTCTTTCTTTCTCTCTCATTCAGGTGACTCATACATATATTGGTGATATAATTGTTTTTGTAACAACCTGCAGTGTGCAACTGCAAATCCTAAGTAAAATGTATATTAAAAGGAAGGCAAACCCAAATTGTAACATGTTAAGAAACAAATAAGGCCATTTTGAAGAACAATAGGCTGGAAAAGTAAGTGGTACTAAATACAAAAATCCAATAACTGGTCTCCTCAGTTCGCAGACACTTATAGAATGAGCCTGTAAACAGTGGTAACCTTTGCCCTGTCCTACATTTTTTTTTTGACATATTGCCATCAAGTTCAAAATGACCTCAATTCTTTCCTTAAAAGAGTACATTTTCTCAGTTTCAACATTTGATGTGTTTTCTGTGTTCTGCTGTACTTCTGCTATTGTACAGCATCCCAACATTTTTGGAATCAGAGTTGTATTTCAGGCTTTCAAGGACTTTTTCTTACAATATAGTGTTAGTCCTTCAATTCAGGCATGCTAAACTGGATAAAGTCTTTCTAAAGATGAGAGCAGCTAAGACATTATACAGGGATGGTAAAGTGACATAATAACCTGCAGATAGTTGGATATTAGGTTGGGTTATTAAATTAATAATTTCCAGAATTGTCAACATATTCACAGAGTGGTATGTGTGACACTTGGGGGGTTGGGCAGGGAGTTCCTACTTGGCACGTGTTTTTTAGTAAATGCAATCATGAAAGAGCTTGTTATGAAAATAAGTTCTAATCATCTATTTGGGATTTTTTTGGTTTTAAGCAGATAAAAAGGTTAATTTAAATACATGAAACAGTGAGGAGGCTGTCACTTGCAGCCTTTAGCACAGATTGTTTGACAAGTGTGTTCACTAATTTGTCATGAGCACAGAACTCCAGGGCTTTCTCATTGATGGCTGGCTGAAATGGCCAGTAGCCTATAACCTATTGCTCAGCCTTCGTATACTAATCAAATTTCCTTGTTCTTTATCGGTATAAAAAGTCTGAACTTCACTGTTGGCATTTCTCAGTTTTCTGTTCCATTTTCTGCCCCATTGTGTTCCATTTTCTGCCCCATTGTATTGTCATCCCCCCACCAGACAGGTGGCACGGACACCTAATATGACGTACACCGTGGGTGCGTCTACTAAAATTCTCAGATGAGTTTGAATATCGGTCAAGTTTTCTAAACATCTTGCGAATGCAATAACTCAAGAAGGAATTCATCTAGGATTTTCAGATTGATACCATAGGTGCATCAACAAAAAATCGTGGACAAGGTTGAATCTCAGTGATCTCAACCTAAAGGTCAGAGTAAGTTTTCTGTGAATGCGATAACTTGAGAACAAGGTGATGTAGGATTATGAAATTGGTAAATGGTAAATGGTACATGGATCGGGTCTTGATAGTGTTTTTTTTACTCTGAGCACTCAAAGCACTTTATACTACTTGCATCATTCACCTATTCCCACACATTCACACAAGCACTTTTTTCTTCGCTCTTTCTATGGAAGTGCTTTCTATCAAAGGTAATGTCTTTAGAGTCTTTATGAATGAGGCTTTTTTGCTGTCATATAATCATCATGTTTTAGTGACCTGTGAAACTTTCAAAATGTACTGTCAAACTGTCAAAATGTAACATTCAAGGAGTACTTTTAATCGATGATCATGCATAGTGAGTAGACTTAATTTCTCTTTCTCATATATTCTGGATATGTAGAGCATCTGTTGCAGTGACATTGTCTACAGCTGTGCAGATGATGTTTCATTTTATCTGTGTATTTGTTTGTATATGTCTGTCTGTTTTAACATATATTGCTTATGTATAACTGTGACCTTTAACCTTCTCATGCTGGCAAAATCACCAGGGATCAGTAGAAGAGGATCTTATTGCTCTCCAAGCATCTCATGCTGCAGCTAAGCAATCCCAGGTGTGGACTGCACTATGCCTGAGTGTGACAAAATCACCAGCTCATCCCTTGTGTTGTGCTGCATTGTGCTCGTGCTTGCAAAGTGCAGTGTTCCCTATTCATGTTTCCTGTTAAAATGTAGTAAAATTTAAGAAGTCATCAATAGGAACACCCTAGTTTTTTTGTGCTTGTTTCCAGTTTACTTTGTTTTACACTTTCATTCTTGGTTCCCTATGTGTTTGTGTTCTTTCATGTTGTTATGAATATTGGGCTGAACCAAGCTACTCTCTGGCATTTTAGATACCAGGGGTTGCTACTGAACTGCCGTTTGACAAACGCAAATGTCCTCACACATTCTTCATACAAGCCTGATCAGTCAATCACATGATCATTATTTTGAAAAGCTTTAATTGCATCCTTTCAGCATGTACTGATATCTCACTGGAAATTCCAATGGTTTAAAAAACACATGTTGCTGTGAGTGGTCCACAGGTATAATTTCCCCTGCTGTCCTCTAATTCTGACCTTTGTCCTTTTTAGGTGAAGACTGAGGAACAGATTGCAGCAGAGCAGGCCTGGTATGAATCAGATAAAGTATGGCTTGTCCACAAGGATGGCTTTTCCCTGGGTGAGACTGGCTTATCTTTTTAAAAATGTTCTTACAGTGGCATCACATTTCTCCCCATTCCATTGCCTTTTATTGGTCTTTTATAAAAAGCTACATAGTTACTTGTTACTAAATGTGTTTTTTAATGTATCTACCGTTTAAAATACATGAGGTGTGTATGTAATATTTTACTGCAAAAAATGTGTTATTTTGCATTAATTTAATTTGTCCGGTTACTTTAGAGCCCTGAAATTAAGGGATTGTGTTAAAAATGCTGTAGTTCCTCACATTTTTATGCAATCTTATCCAAAATTAGAAAAAAAGTTGTCTCTGTCCAAATATTTATGGACCTAACTGTGTTGTTGGATGGTGAAAAGAAGAGTGGAAGAAGAAGCTGGAAAAAAAGGGGACATCTCTCACATCCTTGTGGCTGTCACTGACGGAGTTAAATAACTCTCTGACTGCACGGCATCTGGGGTGATTGAGATTTACCCTAGGTTTGAATGCTCGTGATCAGGGGTGTCAAACATGTGGCCCACGGGCCACATCTAGCCTGCAATAAAAATATATTCGGCCCACAAGATAATTTCATGTGTAAGTTAATAATGACATGTTGGTATGTGGGAGGTGAATCTTCAGCTGTGCTGGGAATCCATGCAGGCAGGGGCGCGACTTTACTTTGATTGGCACATCAAGCAGTCAATCACATGCAAAGACAGACTGGGATCATACCATTATGTGAAAGAAGGAAGGGGGGAAGACATTCTGAAGACAGCAAGGGTAGTGGTACAGGCCAGGTACACAGAGAGAAAAAGTGAAGAAAAGGAGCAAAAACATAAAATAAGCAGCATCTGGCTGCATTTCAATGATGCTGGAGACTGCAAAGCTGAGTGCAGAATTTATCACATCTTTCCATTGCACAGGACAAACGGTGTCCAGGCTTTAAACCTCATATTCTCCCTAGTAGTATCAAATCCATGAAAATAAGGCTTTTACACTGAATAAAAAAACACTGAAAAAATTGCTACCTTGAAGAAGACTAAATTTACAGTTCAGTATTAAATTTTACACAAAATAAACTACATACAGTGTCTTTGAATGGCAGAAATGGAAAAATATGTGCATGTAGTACAGAGCCATGGCTCAGTGTCGAGTTTTGCTGACCGATTTTTTTTTTTCCTTTGTAACAGCAGTTTTTTCTTTATCATGTAGAAAAACTGTTAAATATGTAATTTCTTTACACTGACAGAATGGTGAGTTCAGGTCAAAGTGGGCCGTAGGTGCTCCATGATGTAAAATGAGTTCGACACCCCTGCTGTAGATGTTTTGGGGCTGTCAACTGGAGCCGTTGTGATGATGTGGTTTCGTTGGCTTCACTGAGCAATGATTTTCAGTTTGCACTGAGAAAAGGGTGTTGTTTTTATCCCGATCTGTTTGCAGCAGCTCAGCATATGCATTCTACAGCTTAACACTTAACACTGCACATATTTGCATATTTGAAATGAAATTTTTAGAACCTCCTAGCTGTAAAGTGTTTTTCATTGGGATTAAATGTGTTAATTAGCTATAAAAAAAATAATTTTATCAGATGATAAAATCTTTAAAATGGAAATAAAAAAATCCACACATGTACATAAAAAACAAAACAGATCTGCAGAGGGGAAAACTGGTGGCCTTCTGGGTAAACTGCTCTTTAGAGTTTTAGATGGCAAAGTCATGCATTTTTCCTTTTGTTATTCTCTTTAATTACCCACTTAAGATATAGAGATCAGTAGAGTTGAGCACTTCAGTCAGGCAAAAACTAAAGTGTTTACTGTCTTATCTCTGGCCAGCCACCGTGATAAAGACAGAAACTGGCTCTCTGCCAGAGGGCAAGGTAAGAATCAAAATGGAGCATGACGGGACTGTACTGGATGTGGATGAAGACGACATTGAAAAGGTGAGTAGGTGACTTCTGACCCTGTTCATGTAAATTCAATTAAGCTCAATTTAATTCAATCCAGCTTTATTTATATAGTGCCAAATCACAACATTTGCTTCAAGGTGCTTTATATGTTAAGGTAAAGACGCTACAATAATACAGAGAAAACCCCAACAATCAGATGAGCCTCTATGATCAAGCGCTTTTGCAACAGTGGGAAGGAAAAACTCCCTTTTATAGGAAGAAAACTGCGGCGGAACCAGGCTCAGGGAGGGGTGACCATCTACTGCGACCGGTTGGGGTGAGGGGAGGACGATGAACTAGGTTTTCAGTATCTCTCTGAGACAGGTTGTTTCTAATTTTAGAGATATTGTACAAATGGAAGAAATCAGTCCTCCATGTTTTGTTTTTATGTGCATTGAAGGACACATCCTGGTCAAAAATGCCTACCCCAGGGAGGCATGTATAATGTAAAGAGAAATGGTCCTAGCACAGAATTCTGTGGAACTTCATAATTAACCTTAATGTATGAAGAGGACTGATGTTCTAGCTTTATAGAGGGCTTTTTTCTTTTAAAAAAAACAACAAACTATGTTTTTTAAATTAGTAGGACACCTTTTCCTTTTAGACTTTTACCAGGGAGTCAATTACTTCTGATTTGAGGCTTTCTTTGTCAGAGGAGCTACAATATCAAGAGTCTTACGCAGTGAAGATGTAAAACTATTAGGAAGATAATTGACCTCTGCGGGAGTAGAGTTCAGGGGGCTGCTTTGCCTTGGCTTATGGCACTAAAGAAGATAACAGTGCAGGATTTGTATTGTAGTTAAACTTAATTATAACACTTTCAGATATACATTTACTGCAATGCATATAAAGGTCTAAGTTTGTCACTTTCACTTCTGGGATATTATAAACAATAATACCCATAAATTAAAGTAGATTATTAGATTAGATTGTTATGATCGCATTGAAGGATCCACAGTACAAAACTTTCATATCAAATCACACTGTATCACAGAACAAAAATGTGCATATTAATTATGTAAACCTGTGGTAAACTGATGGTTAAAACATTTTTTTGTTGCTGACACATTAAATTCGGACATTCAAGCACGTTTGTTGTTGTGACTTAGCACTGTATAAATAAAATTGAACTGAATTTAATGAACGATCCATATTCCAAGTAAAACATTGTTATATAAATTATTATTTATGTAGCATAAATTTTTTTTAAGTTCAGTAAAGCGAAAAAAGCTAGCTTGAAGCTAGCTATCATTAGCAGCCTATGTACATGATGAAGGAGGTCCACTCAGTCTGTACGAGAGACTCGGAAGCAGATAATTAGTTTGTCACAGATGGCCACAGAGGATACTACCAGCTCACGGGAATGCTGGAATAGGTGTAGGTAAGGTCAGATGGGACTGTTGGGAAGTTTGGCAGACGCACACTACTGGCTGTCTAAAGTTACTTTCTTGCTCATAGCACTTATAGTACTTCTAAAGTCTATACAAATAATTTCAGTGGAGCACAGTAGCTTTGTTATTACCATAAGTCTGAGAGCAAGGATCTAAACATCAGTGCCCTGAAGAAAAAAAGACAGTTATTTAGTTGATTCTGCATTATTTTTATAAGTATACTTTGAGAAAGGAAGGAAATCGAACATCTGCCAGTTCACTATACTGAATGTTTAGACATTTCATGAGCAACTTACGGCAGGTGCTTGAAACCAGATGTAACTGACTAAATAGTTTATTCACTAAACTCTCCAATATAAGAATATGAAACTATCACATTTGGTAAATTTGATTTTAAAATGACTAACTATGTAATAGGATAGGAAGTGATTAATCAATGAATGAGTACAGCTCTTCTGTCATTTTATGATTGCTCTCTCTATGTGTAGGCCAACCCTCCATCATATGACAGATCAGAAGACCTAGCTTCACTACTCTATTTGAATGAATCCAGTGTAATGCACTGCCTGAGGCAACGCTATGGAGGGAACCTCATCCATACCTATGCTGGACCCAACATGGTGGTCATCAACCCTCTCAGCATGCCCTCCATGTACTCGGAGAAGGTAAGCTCAAGACTAATGAGCAAGGCCAGCCAAATTAATGGATTGCATTTATATATAGTGCATTTTATATATAGTGTATTAATGCCGGTTGTTTGTGAAAGAAAGTTTGTTAGCTGTCAACCATGTTTAGGTGTTTTGTAAGTAGATTAACACTAGCTGTTTAGTGTAGCTGTTTAGTTTAGTGTAGCAGTGTAATGATCACTTCGAGGGTTTGGAGATGCTTTATGCTACAGCTAACTCTTCATTAGTCTCTCTTTAGTCTCTCTTTATTTTTGTGTTTGTACATGTTTTAAGATCATGTTCTGTTCCTGCTCATAAGGTGATGAACATGTTTAAAGGCTGCCGGCGTGAGGATTCAGCTCCTCATATTTACTCTGTGGCCCAATCGGCCTACCGCAACCTGCTCACCACCCGACAGGATCAGTCCATTGTGCTGCTGGGCAGGTCTGGTAGCGGCAAAACCACCAACTGTCAGCACCTTGTCCAGTACCTGGTCTGCATTGCTGGCAGCACAGGAAAAATCTTCTCTGGTGAGTTTGTCCACAAAAGGCAGGGGTACGTGGACTACAAACCTCAAATATCTTATATTGAAATTTTACATGGTTTCTCAGTATTCTCAACCAGGAATTAAATAATAATTCATAATAATTAATAAACAAAATTATCATCTGATAAGTTCTCTGAACTTATCAGATGATGATTTTGTTTTTTAAGAATAAATGCTCAGGTTTGAATTTGAGCACAGGATAGCTTACACTTTACTTCATTCTATCTTTAACGACCTCGAGAGCAGACGTGTCGTTCAGCCCGTGTGGTGTTGTTTGACACAGAATTCCTGCCATACTGTCCACGCCAGAACATCACAGCTGTACTGGTTTCAGTCTTTTGTTTTGCATAATCCTTATTCTCTACAACTTTTGAAATTAAGTATTACAGATGATTAGGGATGGGTATCGTTTAGGTTTTATCCGATACCGGTGCCAAATCGGTACTTTTGAAACGGTGCCGGTGCTTAAACGGTGCTCGAACCGGTGCTTAAAGAATGGAGAACACAAACTTCGTCCAAAAACCTCTCATGTTTTTATTTTTAGCAGTCTCTTTTTTTCTGCAAAATGATAAGAACCGTAACAACATATAAACATCATCTGTGCAAAGATTTATGTTTTTAAAGTGAAACAGTGAAAAATTACAGCGCTGTCAATACATGAATATCCAGACGTTGTACAAAAATGTCCAATTCTGGCACACAATTGGACACCATGCCAGTTGATTTTTTTAGGTATTTAAGAGCAGACATTAATTAATTTTATTAACATGCCTAAAAATGCTTTTTTTAAAAATACGTTTTTGAAGAATTAACCATACATTTACATGGTAATGGGCCTTTTCTGCCATGGAGCGCTTAATTGGCCTCTGGCCCTTTAAACTCTGAGGGGCTGTAACTTTGGTTTCTTTTGGTCAATTTGCATGATTGACACCTCTTTTTAATTGTTTGAGCCAATAGAGTCACAGTAACGATGCCACGTTCACGTTAATTCAACCAATCAGACGTTCCAAGGCCAAAACCCACGTGGGCCCAAATTTACTGCATGTGACGTCTGTCCAGTCACGTGTCTATAGGTGGGTCTAAAATGGAGATTGTTGACGGAAAACGACTCTGATGCGGCTAGGTAGGCGTGGTAACTGCTGATAATCATATGGCTACCGGCTACCGGCGAAAATAACGGAGGAAATCTGGAGGGTAAGCCAATTTCTGTCTTAGCGCATTTGCGCCGCTGTGTGTTTTTGTGGTCTTCTTTTGCGGCTCATTTAGTGAATTTTGGTCAGAGTATGGTGAAACTTGGTGTTTGGAATTGGTGATAGCTCTGGAAGATAACCAGCTTTTCTTTAGCCGGTTACATGAAGTCTGGAGAATTTCTGGTTCGCCTTGTTTGTTTAGCGGACTTTTGCGCATTTACGTAACTGCTCGTTTAATCATGGCTTGTTTTCGTTGAGTTTGGTGGTTGTAGAAATGGTTTATATGACATTTTAGCTGAGATTCAGAGGTTTCTGTGGATACCTCACATGTCTGGACTTATATTTCTCACCCCGTGTTATAACCGATTAAACGTGATCTCCTCCTTTTTGCTCGCTACCGGGGGTGTGGGGCTTAAAGCACTTGTTGCAGGCTGCTGAGTTTGCATCTTTTGCTGTGAAGTACAGCCAGACTTTTGAGCGCTTCGCCTTGGGCATTTTTAATCTGTAGCTCTGCTCTAAAAGAGCGTACGTACCTGGGCCCGCCTACTATCCTTGTAAAGGTAAAATGATTGGCTAGAATCCAAAGTGTATGACATCTCAAGAAAAGAAAGAAAAAGCACCGAAATAAAGCACCGAAATGTGCGCTGCTTTTCGGTCTGGTTACTACCGACCGATACCCATCCCTACAGATGATAAAATCAGATAATTTTTAATTGGTTTTTCTTCAATTGTTAAATACAACTAAGTATAAATAATTAACTAAACACAAGTAGGCTCAAATCCTGTTACTGTCTAACATAAATCAAAAATGAAAAAGAAGAAACTGACAGTGTGAGCAGAGGTTTTTTACACCAACAAGAATATATGTAAGACAGACAGACTGCGGTTTGAGTCAGGGCCTGTTTTGAGGACATATATAACATGTATAACAGTTATACACTGAAACACAGTATTGTCAGTGTCAGTGTAGCCAGTCCACACAATTTTCATCAGGTCTTTGTTTATAAAAGTATAATAAGATTTGGACAATGAGAATTATTAACAGGTAGAACAGAATTATGGGTTCTTTGTGAAGCATTGATTGCTAGTTTGCAATGAATCATCAAATGATTATCGTTTTGGTAACACAGCTGAGAAGTGGCAGGCAGTCTACACCATACTGGAGGCCTTTGGGAACAGCTCTACCACCATAAACACAAATGCCAGCCACTTCTCTCATGTTGTTTCCTTGGACTTTGACCAAGCTGGGCAGGTGGCCTCTGCCTCCATCCAGGTAACAAACACAAGCGCGCGCACACAGCTGATTAGCTTGTACTGTACCCTTTTTACAAAACTCTCTTTACTTCAAAGATACTGTACCCACATCTTTTTTCAACCAATCAGAAAAATAAAAGATTGTTGCTACTTCTTAGACAATGTTGTTGGAAAAACTGAGGGTGAGCAGACGACCTGAGGGGGAATCCACCTTCAACGTTTTTTACTACATGATGGCTGGAGCCGACAGCAGTCTCAGGTGACTTGTTGAGCACTTTTTTTGTACTGTTTAGTAACGTAGAGATTTTCTTTTGTTTCTTAAAAATAAAAAAACATTTTTTGATTTGGAAGAATTGTAGAGTTACAATAGGTTTTTCACAGTGTTTGTCATATTATTTCTTGATGTTTGTTTTCTTGTCAAGTTTTTGTCACCTATTCTCTGTTTGCTATAGATAGGCATGTCTGGACATGTCTGGACAGTGGCATAATATTCACTGTTTCACTGCTGTATAGCAGCGCAATTGCGTTGTCAACAATCAGTATCACTGATTTTTTCAGTCATTGTATCATGGGAGCATATGTTACTTTAAAACCTGTATATACCTTACAGCATGAATGTACAGGCTGTTAATTCTATAGGCCACCCATTCCCAAAGTCAGGAATCCTGTGGCCCACTTAAAAACCAGAAAATCCCTTGTGGTCCACCCACCCTAACCAAAATACCAAAAGAGGATGTGATGTATTTCCTTGAAATTTTTAGTCAAAACACAAACAATGCATGCTGTTGATTAAACTTTCTAGTGCTTTGCAGTGTGTTAGGGCCTCCCACTGGGACCAAAACCTAGATACAGTGTCTGAAGAAACAAAACATATTAGCAATTTAACATTTTATGGTAATCAGGTGCCAATCAGGCAGCAGAGTAATCCATTTAGCATTGGTAGAGAAGATTTGGCAGGTTTTTCATGGGGGTAACCCATATACTCGATCCACAAATGCATTTTTCTTACAAATGTGGCAATGCTTAAGGGGAAATAAACAGACTTTCCAGTGGTGTAATATTTATAGCTAAGATGCATTGTTACAACAAAGAAAAAAATCGACCAAACACAGATTTCGTTACTTTTTTAAGTAGCAAGTGGACATTCTGTGCTCGAAGTCTAAAAATGGGCAAGCTTAAGGATTTGAGTAAATTGTTGTCACTAGACGACTGCAGCTCTTGTGAGGTGTTCCTGGTTGACAGTCGTCAGTATCTATCAAAAGCAGTACTTGGAAGGAACTGTAGTGAACATTGATCCTGTGATTTGCAAGTCATTGCGTTCTGTTTTTAATTACATTTAACACATCTTCTCAATTTTTTTAGAATTGGGGTTTTACACTAAATATCTTTGCTAAGTCAGCAATTCAATTAGAAAGCTGTCTTAAAAGAAAATCATTGTCACATAATATGGATATTTTTCTAATATAACAAGAAATACAACAACTGAAATCAAGCTTAAACATTTGTCGGGCACTGAGGAGCTTATGTTTCTAGTGTCTTTCCTCTCCTCCAGGACGGAGCTGCACTTTAACCACCTGGCTGAGAACAGTGCTTTTGGGATCCTGCCACAGACTAAGGTAATCACAGTAGATGGTAGATGTTAATAAAATGTGTGGATGAAAGCAGCTGTTTATTGCAAAATTCCAGACTCCCTGCAGGGTTCAGTAAAGTTTGATTTGATCTGCTTCAGCCTGAAGACAAGCAGCGATCCTTGCAGCAGTTCACCAAGCTGCAGGCAGCGATGAAGGTGCTGGGCATCTCCAGTGAAGAGCAGAAAGCCCTCTGGCTTATCCTCGGTGCCATTTACCACTTGGGGGCAGCGGGGGCGACTAAAGGTAGGAACGCCCTTCCTCGTTGATTTTAAGTACATCAGATCTTGACTAGGGAGATGGTGTGATTATAGGGGAATAGGAGAAGATGTAATAAAAGGATAGCGTACAAATAGAAATCTACAGTGTATCGGCAACTGCCACACCTGTCAGAAAAACAACCATACAGCAACTGGAACCCAAAAAATAAAAAAATGCACAGATATATTCTTCTTGTGGGGGTTGTGCGGTGTGTGAGTGGGAGAGAGAGTGTCCAGTGTGAGTGTAAGTGTTTAAGTGTCTTTGTCACAAAATGAACTTGAAAATGAGGGTAGGGGAAAATGGGCTCCAGGTGCCCAAGAACTGCCCGGCAGAGACCCCCCCAACACGGAAGACGTCTAAGCCATCCCAGACCACCAAGGGAGTGGGTCAACAACCATGTCAGAACAGCAAACCACACGCCCTGGAACCAACAAGTATGCCCAGGGAGGGGCAGCAGCATCCAGCAAGGAGCACTAGGGAGGGTGAACCTCTTTCCTCCATGACCATATCTCACAGGGGCCAAGCCCCAGCAAGCCCCAGACCCAGCCATGCACACACAAACACATGGACCAGATTGTCATGGTCAAAGATCTGACTACCCTCATAAGTTCTGGGTAATGACCAGTAAAATAAGGTTGTGAATACAAGCAGCTAAAAGGAATTTCCTCTGTAGGGAGGCTCGGCTATATCTTAGACTTAAAGTTAGGAGCTTAGACATCTGGAGAAAGATTGCAGTAGAGCCACTGGCAGTGTTGGGGAGTAATG
This sequence comes from Pelmatolapia mariae, assembly GCF_036321145.2. NCBI lineage: Eukaryota > Metazoa > Chordata > Actinopteri > Cichliformes > Cichlidae > Pelmatolapia > Pelmatolapia mariae. Next base: position 4,281,362 of record NC_086239.1, on the reverse strand, counting down.
GAATACATGTACCGCCGTTACGTATTTAAAATACAAAATATGAGTAACTGTATTCTGTTACAGTTACCGTTTAAAAAGGTGGTATTCAGAATACAGTTACTTTGTTGAAATAAAGGGATTACACGGCGGTCTTTTCCTGTTTCATATGTTAGGCTGTCCCCTCTCTGTTTTTGGTAATTCCACGCCGGTGGAAACCCAAACAAAACACGCATTAAGAGGCTCAAATGCCTGGGTCTCAAGCCCATGTCACCTCTACTTGCGGCCCGCAAAATGACGTGACGAAATATTTAAAAAAATTATTGTTCAAAAAATTATTTAATATGAAGGCAATACAGGTATAGCCCTAAAGAATGTAGCCTCATGGGCAGTGTAGCCTAGTTGTAAGTAAGCTATTAAGACTCGACTGTACGCTGTGTTCGTGTTTTCCTCCGAAACAATAAGTTCCGTTGGAGCAGCCTTTCAACGCCTCTCTCTGTCTCTCGCTAGCAAAGTTGACCCAGACAACAAAGTAAAGCTAGTTTTCAGCTATGAGCCCAACACGGAACCCGACGTATTAGCCAGAGGTCCCTTTACTACGGTTCGGAGCTGCGGACCTGTTTTATATACGCGCGGAATAGTTTTCTATACGAATCGCTACAAAAAGTGCAGCCTTACCTAATGTCCACCTACTGTTACTCATTTTGTATTAAGATTTAAAAATCTAATTGGTATTGGTATGATGAGTAACCTTCAGTAATAGCAATAAATCACACAGCAATAGTACATTCATGTAGTTGTAAAAAGCTTGATAATATATAATAATAATATAAGTAATCCAAAGTATTCAGAATACGTTACTCTCATTGAGTAACGTAACGGAATATGTTACAAAATACATTTTGGGGCATGTATTCTGTAATCTGTAGTGGAATACACTTTAAAAGTAACCTTCCCAACACTGGCTCTGTCCATGGTGCTGATGTAAGCTATAGGTGACTGTTTCTCTTTGTATATATATGTATATATATGTTGTCATATATATGATAACGTATGTTCAGTGGAATCATAACAAAACACCCACATTTCTGTTTTGTAACGCAAAACAATTATAAATCTGAACAGAGGCGTCTGAGGTCGCGTTGATGCCCGAATTCTTTCATATTTATTCCTGTAAGGTAAGGCAACTGTAACCCTTTATAAGATTTCTTTAATTAAATCCTTTATTAATGTTCTGGCTTGTGCTGCTCCCGTTACAAGCATGAAAGACACGTGCATATGAGAGGCGTCATCAGCTCCTGTGAGACAATTTTTCTGCGGCCTGTCCTGGTAGCTGACATTCATAAGGATTATTTCTGCAGAAAAAGAATGACATGATGCATTAAATGCCCCCTTTTATGTGAGCAGAAGCAGATGCAGAAGTTAACCACCGATGTGATAGCCATCTCTGTCATGGCCATCTCTGACTGAGGTTTTAGGTTTTGTCGAAACCCTTAATGAAAAAAAAAAAGCCAGTCTGTGCTGATCTTCCTATATACGCAAAAACTTTATTCTCAGTAAGAATAAAGAATAAAATTTACAGTAAGAGTAAACAGTCGACTTTTCAAAAGAAGTTAATGGTCTGTAGAAACGTCTGTTTGTTTGTGTGTAAATAAAAAAAGTGTGTAAATACATAAAGTGTTAAATACCGTTTTCACTGCTCCATTTTCACGGGAGAGAGTTCGGTAAGGGGATCCCACACTAAATCAGCAATGAAAGTGTGAAAGTGTGCATATGCGTTCCACAAGCAGCTTGAGCTTTGTTCTGTCTTAGATAATCTACAAAGAATTTCATTCTATTTCACATTTTAGTCTGGATTATTAAAATGCAATGTTTAATTTCTTGTATAATGATTTTCAAAAGAAACTGATATGCGTAAAATCCATCGTTTTACGCGCGACTCCTCACATCGCCATGATTAGTTACATGGTCACAACAAAATTACAGCCTGTTTTGCACCCTACTTGGAAAATGATATTAAAAAATGATTTCCTTATGTATTTTTAAAACAAGAAGTTGGCTCATCTCTGCTCTCAGCTCTCAGCTGTTGCCATACTGTAATTTGTGTCATTTGCTTCCAGTTATGTCTAATCAGTCTGTTTGGACTCAACAAAATAGTTTCAGAAGCAAACTGTGTCCTAATGACAAGTTTACCTATTCTGTGGGCACAAGGACCTCCACCTGGTTCTTCCAGTGATAAAGCAGTAATCACAGGCTCCACAACCACAAAAACCACTCAGGATGACACTTCTGTACCTAATCCAACTACTGACTTTTTTCTCGATTTGGACTGAAATTCATGAATCTCAGTAAAAACTTAGAGAATAAAGCACCAGTGAGACTGACAGGACAAGAATCTGCCAGACAGACTGATTCCTTAAATTAGCGAGATGAGGAAAGTATTGACCGTGTCCTTAAAGAGGCACAAATAAATCTTGATTTGGTTAAAACAGTTTTAAATTAGTTATAAAAATCTTGACTGGGGTTTAACAATATTCATTAGACTCTTACCATCTTAATCAGGCAATACACACAACAGTTCAAAATGTACATCAACCCAACCTGCCGCGACAGATGGCTGCCCCTCCCTGAGCCTGGTTCTGTTGGAGGTTCCTTCCTATTAAAAGGGAGTTTTTCCTTCCCACCGTCGCCTAGTGCTTGCTCATAGGGGATTGTAAACCCCTTTTGGGGGTTTCTCTCAAATACTGCAGGGTCCTTCCCTTACAGTACACAGAGATTTGGGATGACTGTTGTGATTTATTGCTTTATAAGTAAACTTTAATTTGAAATAAAAAGGTCCAAATTTAAAAAATAATGGTTTGTGTGTACTTTTAAGTGATGTATGTCAAAGTCAGTGCAACAACTCAGTGTTTCTTGATATTTATTTATAATCACCTGTGTTAATTCTTGATATTTATTATTGAGTGTTTGGTATATATTGGTGCTATTTCTTAAATTTGTAAAATCTGTAACATATTGTATTGTTGAAATAGTTTAGTCTATTACTGTTACTGTCTTGGAGCAACAGTAACCCATCATTTCCTTAGGGATTAATAAAGTATTCTGATTCTGATTAATGATATGTGTTGGGTAGATAACCCGGAATGGGAGGACTGTAAGGTGTTGATTCTGATTAATGATATGTGTAGTATTTAACGATTCAGTAATGAATGAAGCTTGACCTTCTGGGAAAGCCTTTCACTTCATGTGAAAAGCAGTGTTGTGTTAAGCTGCCTTGTTGGCCATAATAGTTTACAGATGAAGCATGTCCTCTCTTGTCATATGCCTTTCATTCTCATTCCCTCTGCTTTACTGCTTCCATGATGTTACACTGATTTTATATACTGATCTGATACTTCCTGGAGGTTTTTACTGTAGAAAAACTCTTTCTGATGAATCATCAGCTGAACTTGTCAGATCAGTGTGCTGAAAGGAAAAGGTATAAAATCTTTTCTGACATGCAGTGGAGCCCCGAAGGTCTGACACCAAGAGTGAGAATCCTCCTCTTGCTTTAGTCTTGAATTTAGTTTTGACAAAGTTTATTCTGAAATGATAATATTGACTTAAAAATGTGATGGAAAAATGTAATCTATTAATGGGCTTTTCTCTGTTAATGACAACCCCACTGCATGGATGTGTATTTACATATTGCTTTGCTTTTAATCAGTTATTATTAAATTCTCTCTTCCACTGGACGTCTTTTGTCCTCCCTCCCTCCCCTCACCCTCACAGGAGATGTCTGTCTCTCCCTGAATTTGGTTCTGTTTGAGGTTAAATGTTGGGACTCGGTATTTGGTACCCCAGGCGATGTGTATACAACGCTTTATCGAGCTTGGTTCACTTGTCTAAGAAGAGATATTTTGAAAGATAAGTTTAGATTAAAAAAAACTATTAACTTGCCTTCGCATGGCCTCAAACAGCCTGTTCATGCTAAAACAATAAATAAATAACACCCCCCCCCCTCAAATGTGGCTGATTTAAAACAATTCTACAAAGAAGATTGAGCCATATTTTCTCCAGAGAAATTTGAAAGATTCCCTTTCAGTGTTAGTTCTTCATGCAAAGCTAAATTTATTCCCACAGAGGAGTAATTTACTTGTAAAGGCTAAAAACAACATTGTGAAAACTGAAGTGTCATCGTGTCCATACTGCTGAATAAAATGCATATTTTCCTTTACATTTGTTTTACTTCTCATAGTTGGGTTTCATTTGGAATTCCCTTTGCAACTACAAGCGCTTTAGAAAGACTGGAAAGTGAGAAGTTTGCATGGATCACATCATGGTCTTCTTCACTTCTCAGTCAAAGGTCCTGATGAACTCTAGCTATGCCCACTGGTCTGTGCCGAAAGTCGCTAGTTGAGGCAGTTTGGGCATCTTCTTAGTAAGCCTATTGGCCACCAACCTTTGAAGGTTTGTTGGGCACACCGAACTGGTAGGAGACAGCAGGGTAGACCCAGAACTTGTGTAAAGTGAACTGGAAAGTATTGCTTGGGAGAAAGATGGTTGAAATATCCCACTTACCCTGCTGCCACTAGAGTGAGCACTGATCCACTCCAAATAAAGTAAGACCTGAAACTTGCAATGTCATCCTGCTTAATAGGGAAAAGGTATATGGAAAAAAGAGGCCATGGATGACAATATGTTAACAACAAACTGGCAAAAAGTCTAAAATGAATTTGTACCAAATGGGCAGTCTAAAATCTATATGCCACATTTGACTTGTCCCTTTAACATGATCCTCCTAAGTATGTAATTTTAGTTGTTTTAGATTGTAAGGACAGCTTGAAATAAAAATGTGCATATCCTTCATTTTGGTTTTATACTTATATGCAAGTTTCCCAACAACTGATTTATTGATTTTCCCAGCTTCTCTGCACTGCACTGCATTCATTTCCCTGACCTGATTACTTAATGCCAGCATGTCTCTGTTCAAATTACAATCAACTGTAAGGCATCAAATGTGAATTCTTCTTGCAGAAGTTGGAAAAAAATTGTTTTTAAGTCAGATTTACTTTCTACCACCAGCCACTAGGTGTCATGTTTGACATATGAATGTACTGCTCTCAGTCAGAGGCATGCTGACTACAGAGGTAACAAGGAATACAGATTTTTCCATTAGATGCCTTTTAATGTGACGTTTTCCAAAATGTTTCAGCAGTCCACAGTTAATTCCCCTAGAACTTTTAGAAGTCTAGGTATGTTGATCAAATCCTACATTGTGTTCTGTTTTTATGTATGACATCCAAACATTTTTTGAAATTGAGTTTTAGTTTAATCACTAGTCATATATTGAAGGTTTTACTGTATATAACTAGAAGGTCCCTTAACTTTAAAATTGTGCAGTCTGAAAAAGAAGGCATACCTGCACAGAAAATAAGATGGAGCGCAACAGAATACATTTATTTTATATTTGGATGTGACCCCTTTACAATCACTACCAATTTAAGTGCCAACTTTAATTTATTTGCAAAATTGTGTCTCCATAACTGGAAGTGATTATGCTTGCACGTATTTATTGATTTTTCTCCTCGTTGCAGCAATCTCAATGTGGTGGTTGTATGAAGTGTTTCCTTCTGTTTTTTGGGTCGTATGGATTCAATGTCAGGTGGCGATGGATGCGCCAACATAAAACTGGGGACAGTAAAAGTCATCTTTTTACATGTTTTTTGCTGAAATGCACACTTACTGCAAAGTGACATCAGTCATAGTATAGAAAGTCTTTTGTGACTTGAATAATTTTTAACGTCAATAGTCTGCACTGACAGTGACTTTACTTGAAGGACATTCTTTATGCTTGGACCATTTTCTTTTAGTCCTGAGTACCATTAACTCTCCACTGGTGTAAAACAGGGGTTTAGGGTGCTATCAGTCACATGTTAAATTTCTCAGCTAGCTGTTCCAAAGCATAATGATGTGTTGTCAGTGTTGTTGAATGCTAATGTTCATGTTTTCCTGTGTCTGTGATGATGTGATGAATCCTTAAACTATTATCTCTAACCCCCACCCTCTTTTTACTTGCATGTTTGCATGCTGCGCCATATCAAACACAGATGGAGATGAAGGTAATGGGAAAAAAACAACACACAAGTTGTTGACCCTTTTTTTTTTTAACCTAAAAAACCTTATGTCAGAGCCTCTCCTGTTTGTTTTCTGTCTGTATGCCTTTATCATTCTCTTCAGCCCTTAAGCCATTAGCATTTTTATTGTTTCTGCTCCTCCTCTTTCTCTCTTGTGTTTTTTGTGTTTTCTTCATGACAGCTCTCCCATCTCCTTGCGTTGCCTTTTCCTTTTCTCTAAGGTGAAAATCAGAAATTCACTGTTTCTTTAAACCGCCCTCTCTGATACCTCCCCTGTCACCCTCATTCGACTTCTGTCACACTACTACAATTCTGAAAGAAACAAAGTAAAACTTGTACATTTTCAAGTCTCTTGTTTGTGTTTTAGCTCTCTACCACAGACCTTGTATTTCCCAGATTAACTGGGAAGGGACCCTGTTGGGTTCTCTGGTTCTGTGTCGCTTTGATTGGCTGTATGTGCCTGGTGTTGTCATGATTCTTTGGTTTATTCTAACACGCTGGCTTTGATTGAGGTTCAGACCAAGTGGAGACGCTCTCCTCTTGCAGATAATTGTGCAAAAACAGATTGAGAGTTAGGATTAAACATGATTAGCTGTCATCTCCATCACGTATCTAAGAACACACCAGCCTCACACAGCTTTTCAGTTCTCACAGTAGAGATTTCCATATTTATGTTTGCAGTCGTGGGAACAGGACACAAACATGATGTGCTAAAACCCACACAACAGAGGACTCTTGGTGTTTAAGGTGGGATCATAACTAGATCCTACTTAAAGATTTTTAAAACATTGATTTCATTTATTGATATTAAAATATTTAAGTGGCTCTCATTTTTACTGTCAGTGTATGTGCTGCAAAGTGTCAACATGAAACTATTCTGTACTGACTTTAAGTATTTTAGTAAAAATAATTTACATTACGTCAACTGCAAGATATTCACCAGTTGACTTTTAGAGCCACCAATGTTCAGCATTAATTCAGCATTAAACATTGCACAAAGAAATGCTGCCTTTCTCTCTTTGTCTATGCCGTTGACAGCATATAATACAGTATATTTGTGGTATTATAATAATACATTCTTCAGGAGTCTGCTGTCGTGTTTTGGATGGGGTAAAGTGATATTATACAGTAAATCAGTACAAGACTGTACTGTACACCTCATGACATCTTTCATTAAGAGAATAGATACTTTTTAGTCCTTCTAGTGAGTCCATCACAAAAGTTGCCTTTGTTGATGGCAGTAGTTGGGGTCTGGAAAATTTCTCATTCACTCTGCCACTTTCAGGAGATGAATTATCATTATGCAGTTAAATCTTCATATAAGAGATATCCCACTCAAGTATAAGAATCAAGTCAGCATTCATTTCCTTTTAGGGAACTCCTCTAAATCATAGATGCTGATATGACTGCGTTACTGCGTTAGAGAAGCGCTAAATGTTCCAGTACTGCAGAATCTCAAGCTCAGTTGTCGTTTCATTTCAACTGACAGTTTTTGCACTTTTCAGCATTGTTTTTTCACATCTGGGACAACTCCTGTCAAAGGCAGAGAACATCTCTTTTGGTTAAATAGAGGTGCCAAGCGAAGTGTTTACCAGGTAGAAGGCCAGGACCATCGTTGAAATTGAATTTGTATTTTAACAGTTACAGTCTGAGGTCTTGTCAGCTATACTGAACCTCAGAAGAGCTGATAGTTGTACTGGATTTAGATACTGGAGTGTTACAGAAATGAAATCTTGCCTAAATTTGCAACAGAAGGTAGAAATAGTAGTTTTGATCTACAGTATTTGTATACTTACACTTGCTCTTCATTTTTACTGTACATGTTATCTTCGTTGCCTTTCTTCTTCTAGCTCTTTATTTTAGAATTTGAACCCATTCATGCTTTACTTGTAGTGGGACGTCGGCAATTTGCTCGTCATGAATGGGCTCAGAAAGCGGCCTACCTGTTGGGCTGCACCTTGGAGGAGCTATCTTCATCTATTTTTAAGCATCAGGCCAAAGGACTGCAGCATTCTACCTCATTCAGAGGACCACCAGATGAGGCTAGCCATGGTGATGGCTTAGGTAAAAATACTGCAAACGTTGGAATTTCCATTTATGTTGAATTATTGCTAAAAGGGTTCCCATTGTTGATATGATCATTTTTTCTTAGATGCAGACCACATTTTGCTTGTTTTCAGCTGCTGTTTAAAAACTGAGTCTCATGAAAAACACATAAAATGTGCATCTCATCTGTCTCTCAGGCCCTAAAGTCACAGCTCTGGAGTGTTTGGAGGCCATGGCATCAGGACTTTACTCTGAGCTTTTCACACTTGTCATCTCCCTGATTAACAGGTTAGCTGTCAGCATTTACCTCAAATTCTATTACTACAGTATTCATATTCAATTTGGACTTATATAAAATAGCTAGATCATTCATGAATTCATCTTGCCAGATAAGCGCTGCACTTTAGATTTTTTTTGTAAAATATTTAAAACATTACCTTCAAATATTGTAAGAATGAATTAGTATATAAATATAATTTTGACACTTTGAAGCTGCAGACTGCTTGATTAGTCAAAGTTTCTTCACTAAAGCCTGCTGATATATCTGTGTCCCTCAGGGCCCTGAAGTCTAGTCAGCACTCTCTGTGTTCTCTGCTGATCGTTGACACTCCGGGTTTCCAGAACCCTCGGCTGGCTCATCAGCAGAGGGGAGCCACTTTTGAAGAACTCTGCCACAACTACACCCAGGAGAGGCTACAGACTCTGTTTCATGAACGGACCTTTGTCAAGGAATTGGAGAGATACAAGGAGGTGCAGCTGGATTAACAGAGCGTAACACTTGGGAGGGACAGAACATATACATATTTCATGCACTGATTTTAAGGACGACTTAATAATAATAATTACATGTAGTCAAACACAGATGTATATTTTTTCTGGTGTCTACCTGTACTGATAATTCTCAACTAATTTAAATTTTTAGGATTTTAGATGCACTGGAGATCAGTTCATTGGTGCTTCACAGCAGTAAAGAATTTAACCTCAGTACTCCAGATAATCCACAGGATACTTGGGGTTTAGAAAATTTCTTATAGACTACTTCTACTGTAGTTCCAATGGAAGTGGTTCACATCAAGATCTGGGGTTTCTATGAGTAATTGAGCTTCAAAACTTGAATAAATACACAAAAACTCAAATGTTGAGAAATTGGTGGTGTCAGTCAAAGCATTTCTATGTGTAGTTTACACCCTCTCCCTGTGCTCGTGTGGGTTTCCTCCAGGTAAACTTGCACAGACCAAAGACCCTACAATAATGCAGAGAACAACAATCAAATGTCCAGTTTAAGAAATGTTTCCAAAACTTTTTATGTACTCAACCCAATCTATAGCTTTAGTAACTGCTGATTTCAAGATTGAGACGAACAGCTACACTTGATTTTCTGTTATTTATTTTTTTATGAGCTCATCTTCTGCTGGTATATGGCTTGTAGGTTACTAACCTGAGTTTCTGTCCCCTCCTGCATCTAGGAAAACATAGAACTTGCTTTAGATGACATAGAGTCCAACACCTCACTGTCTGTAGCAGTTATTGATCAAGCCTCAACCCAAGCTCTGGTAAGCAACCCTCACTACACTCTGCTTTGCTTTCACCTGGAATCAGTCGTGAGAAATATGCTGTGTTAACAGCACAGATTAAAGTTGTGTTTATGTTCAGTGGAGCATTGAGGTATTTAGGTCCAGATTCAAGGGCAGTTTATCTGGGCCTGAATTTCTGTCATTATTCAGGGAGACATTAATGCAAATGAAGCTGTAGCCAAATGAGCACTCCAGAGTACCACTGAGCCAGCAAATAGCTCTTTTCATCACTGCTGGCAAATGCAAATAGTTTTAGGTCCATGGCCAATCTAGCAAAGCAGGCATCAATATGTGATGAAGCCAGAGGACCTGAGATCTAGGACAGAAAACTCCCCCTCTACTCTTCTTGAGACTGAAATTAGATGTAACATAAAAGCAGAGTTTTCAAAGCATGCTTAGCCTAAATGCTTGTCAACTTGTTGTGATGGTTGGTTCCATATTTTCTTGCTGTTTCTTCCATTTCCTTTAGGATTTTGTCTGAGATCAGCACTATTGATTAGAATCAAATTTGTGATGTGTTTTCTCTTTGAAGCTTGAAAGAGTCTCCTTTTCTCTCCACTCGTTGGTTCCCTTTTTACTAAAAGTCTGTGTTGTTAGCAGTACAAGTATCTGCAGCATTTGGTCTGTGTAGATGATCCTGCAGTCTTGATGGAGTTGATGCAAGTACTAGATTCCAGCTTTCTTTTGTGTTGGATTGTGTTGAATGTATTAGATGATTTATATAATGGTGTGTATTTTTTATTTGAAGTGGAATCACATGAGAGTAGAACAACAAACCTGTAATTATGTAAGAGTAGCAAACGTCTGTTAACCATAATAACTGACATTTGATACCATCAGCAACGTTGTTTTTCATGCCAAACTGTTGATCGTTCTAGTTTTCAAGACACCTAGAGACAATCAGATCCCCCAAATATTAGCTGAAATGCTTTAAGCTGCATCGATATTGGAAGCAGTTCACAGCAACCAGAGGCCGCACAACGTAAATGACATTCTGTGACTACAGGCAAAATAACAAAATAACCACTGGAGATACATTTCTCCAGGCAAGTGGTTGACGCAGTTATCAATGCGAGAGCAGGATCCTGTTGTTTGACATATGACTAGGTAGTAAATAAATTAGATGGTTACCCAGGCAACCCGTACCTGGAACATTAAGGAAACCGGTGTCAGCTTCAAAGCAAGTGTGGTGCTTTAGCAGCAAAGACTACAGAATGGATTCCTTTTTGCTGGCATTTTAGAAGTTTCTGCAACTGATCCTCTTTATCATGGACCTACACATTATGTACACACATCCCCAGATAATACAGTGCTCAACCACAAACACACAACTAATTTTGTGTCAAAATCACTCTGTCAAGCTGCCCTGGTCTTTCAAGGCAAGGAATCTGTAGACCTGAAGGTGTTAGCGTCACAAGGCCTCTGTAGATCAAACTTTTATCTTGTTTCCAATCCTGAACAATCAGAGCAGTGAGGAAAGGTGCAGTATCCTGTTGAAAGGGGCCACTATAATAAGAGAGTACTTTGCCAAGAGCCTGTAGCAATGTTAAGATACGTGGTACAGATATTACACCAACATAAACACCAAGGTCCTCTGCCTCTGGTGGCTTTTTTGTTCCATCTTCCATTGCTCTGTGGCACATTTCAGGCTCCCACATGTCCATAGTAGGCGTTTTGGCAATGGTCATGGGTCTGCAAAGGCATTCTCACCACTGTGTGGCTAACAGCCCTCATATGCAGCAAGATGCATATATGCATAATCTGGTACCTTTTTTCCTAATCATAACCAGCTTGAAGGATTTTAAGCAACTACAGAAGACTTTCGGTGAGCTTGAATCACACAGGTTGTGCTCCACCAGGCCATCAATGGAACTACACCACACTGCCACTGTCCTTTTGAATGGAATCATAATAATTTTGTGTCTGTGTTTGTGTGTGATGTCAAGTAGTGACCAACAAATTATTTCAATTTATCTGAAGAGGAATTAAAATAATGTTGTTGATCTTTTTGAGGTAGCACCGCATCGTGTTACACAAATATGAGTCTGTCCAATACCTTTAGCTTTAGTTAATAGCTGCATTACTAATGACACCCAGAAGAACAGTAGACATGGAAACGCACTGTGACTCAATTTTTATGAAACAATACAGGTGGTGCATTTGCATCTAGCTTGTGATCTCTGTTCAAATTACAGCAAACTCTTCTTTTTAATCTCTGTAAGTGATTCAAATGACACTTTAGCAGATAATTCGTTTTCAGCAGCACAATCCTAAGCCTCTTCTTTGATTTGGAAAGCCTTTAAGAGTCAGCTAACTTTGTATTTTCATCAAAAGCGGCCTGTCTGCACAGGTTTTATATTTTTATGTAGAAAGTCTCATCTCTGCTAAGTCCACAAATTCAACAATTTAACAAAACAGTGCAGGATTTAAACTTTGTACTGACCAGAAGAGTAGTTTTATAATCAGCTGTTAAGGTTATGAAAGCCTATATCCAAGTAATCACTCAAGCTTTTGTGCTGCACTGTTTTCTTTTTATATTGTTAGATTTTGGGTGCTAATTTACTAGCATTAATTGAACATTGATTTCTAAATAGAATGACAGGCATTCAGAAATGCTTGTGGAAGGCTTATTCTGCATTTGTACAGAATTAGTTTTATTTGCTTGCTTCTTACTTAAATATATGAGCTGTATGATTTTCAATGCACAGTTGGAAAGCTCACTCAAGTCTGATTTGTGTGACTGACAATTTTTAAAAGATGGGAGGAAATCTTCTTAAAAGTAGAAAATTAAATGAAAGGGCCAATCCTTGCACTTTAGTTTAAATCAGTCAACAATGGTAAATAAATAATTGATGTTACTGTAGTGTTCAGCTTTGAAGGTTTGGGAGGACATTAGAATGCACTTGATTGAGTCTTTATGAAAAATGCTGAACAAACCTTAAGGACAAATTTCTCTAGAGCAACAGCAGCTTACTCTAGTTGGAGATTTGCCATGTGGAGATTCACTGTCTCTAAGGTTTGAAGGAGTAACAGAAATTGGTCCAATCTATGCTACCGAAGGCCTCCATGTTTATATAGTGACATCAGATGATGGTGCTGACAGTCAACTCCACAGCTCCAAAGCAACCTTTAATCTTGAGAGCAAAAATAAAAAATGTTTTCACTTTCTTTATTTGTTTTTGAAAAAAGAAAGCAAAACACAAACATCTCTTATAATTGCCTTGTCAGATATTTGGCTGCTTAGTACCCAGTCACTGTCCTCTGATGAAAGTGACAGATAACGATTTCTATATTGTCTTTCCTTGATCTGTCCAAATAAAAATGACATTTTCGCCTGCCTTTGTTCATCACAGGTTCGTACTCTAGCCAGGACAGATGAAGCTCGAGGCCTTCTGTGGCTCATGGAGGAGGAGGCTGTTCAGCCAGGAGGTTCAGAGGAAACCATGCTGGAAAGACTCTTCAGCTACTATGGCTCTGCACAGGGAGAAAACAAAGGTGAACACTCAAACACGTAGCTGTCCCTTAAAGCAATCAGTCGAGGCTTTCTGGAGAAACAAATAGACAACACTGATACACCATGGCAGAATATTTCCATTCTGTTGCAGGAGCTAATCTACTTCTGCGAGGAGAGAAGCCCCACCTCTTCCTGCTGGGCCACAGCCATGGGACCAATTGGGTGGAGTATAACACCCAAGGCTGGTTGAACCATGCCAAGCACAACCCTGCTGCCCAGAATGCTGCAACCCTGCTGCAGGACTCCCAGAAGTATGATGCCTCTGTCTATACATGAACATCATCCAGTTTAATAGAACAATGTATGAAGTGATTAGTCATCACCGCTGTTGTTTTTTAAGCTGCACATGCCCTAATGGAGTTGCTAGTAGTGGATTTGAATTAACTGGTTACGTAAGAAGAAAATAAAACTATGTCCTGTACTAATAGAATTACATTTGTCTGATGTAGAGAACATATAAATGTACATTACAGTGCACTGCATGTGAACTTATGAAAAAAAAATGCCCAACTTATTCTTGCATTGCCTGGATTTATCTCAGTTTCTGTCATGTTAGGCCTGCCTTTCCACCTCTTTGGGGGCTCTGTGTTCTCTTGTCTTTAGTTCATATGCACTCATTTCAGTCTGTCTGTAAATTCTATGGTTTCAGTGACTCATAAAAAACATAATATGCTTGACAAGGGGAAGAATACATCTATCATGTAGAGTTTAATCAAATGTTTCCAGTATGATCTTACTGCTACAATTCACAGTTCAACCATGAATGAAATCAATATATTTTGTACTGTAGGTAGATTGTTTGATACCATGAGGCAACAGAGTGAACCAAAAGAGTGCAGCAAGGAGCCTGTCAATATATGGCTCTCAAAACAGTATAATATGGCACTAATGCTACCAGATTGATTTCTTTATATTTTCTTATGAATTCTTGGATGTTAGTGATGTGGATTTGTACAAACCCTATCATCTTTCTGCCACTGCAGGAAGAACATCAGCGCGCTGTTCATGGGCCGGGCCAGTGGAGCCACCGTGTTGTCAGGCTCCATCGCCGGTCTGGAGGGCAGCTCCCAGCTTGCCCTGCGGCGAGCCACTAGTATGAGGAAAACCTTCACTACAGGTGTGGCTGCTGTCAAGAAGAAGAGTCTGTGTATCCAAGTGAAACTCCAAGTGGTAAGTGGATGAGAGTGTGGTTAAAAGGTACGAAAACACAACAGGCACCAACCACCTTGCCGATGCAAGCTCAGTGCAGCGGCTTTGGCAATGGAGCTGCTGAACATGGTCCATTCGGACCCAATGCCCTAGTCTCCCTCGGAATGCACACCTCTGCCATAGGTGTGCATTGAAGATCTTGCGGACCGGGGCCTCTGCCAGGCGTTCCCAGCGCACCCTCACTATATATGCACATTAAGGTCATGCGGTTCCCACCACCTGATCCAACTCACCACCTGGTGATTAGTTGACAGCTCAGCCCCTCTTTTTAGCCAATTGTCCAAAACATATGGTCGCATCTCTGGTGAAATGATTACAAAATCGATCCTCGATCTCTGGCCTCTGGATCTCTGGGCACGAGGCTGTGCCCAGGGACTCCAAGAAGGCTGGGTACTCTGAACGGTAATAAGTGCAGATGACAGTCAGGACCCGTTCCCTGACTCCAGAGCCCAAGCCATGCCTTGAGGTGAGCCCAACTATGTCTAGCCGGTATCTCTCAACCTCATGCACTAACTCAGGCTCCTTCCCCACTAGAGAGGTGACATTCCATGTCCCCATTATTAGTCTTGGTAGCCAGGGATCGGTCCGCCAGAGCCTTTGGTCCTTTTTCGCCACCCAGGCCACATTGCACCCGACCCCTACGGCAGCTGGTGGGCCCTGCAAGAGGATGGGCCAATGTCCCTTTTTTTGGGCTGTGCCCAGCCAGGCCCCATGGACTAAGGCCCGGCCACCAGACGCTCGCCCTCAGGCACTCTCCTAGGGCCTGGCGCAGGGTGAACTGTTCCCTTAATCGTCCACTCATAGGGGTCTTCTGAATCGCTCTTTGTCTGGTCCCTCATCCAGGACCAATTTGCTATGGGAGACCACCTAGGGGGCAAAAGACATTTTATACACCCGGGGCTTAGCCCTAAATGGTAGTATGCATTGGGGGGGGGGTTAGAAATGACTGAAAGATTAATAGGCTCTGTTTTGAGTTTTGTTCAAAAAAGAATATATATCACATATGCAGGACACCTTAAACTAGTTTTTTAATTAAGCAGCAAGGCAGAACAAAGTCGGGGCTCTATCAAGACACGAGGACTAAACCCCAATTCAACCAGACCCAGAACTGATCTGGAATTAAAACAGGGCTACAACAGTTCAAAATCAGGACTACTTAGGACTTAACCAAAACAGAACCAGAATCAAAACTAGATGATAGTAGCACTAAAAATCATCATAGACCTGCACTACACTTATTTTTTAATTCTACCAAAGTCCACTATTTAGATTCAGAAAAGTTTATATAATTATTTAGCCTTGTTGTGCAAACAAGCCTGCATAACTTAATAAATATAGAATTTGAAAAGTAACAAATGGTATCTAAAAAGAAACACTAGGTACTAGATACATGTTCTGATGAGTTTTGGCAAACAACCATTTGACTAACATGTGTGTCTCACCTGGCTCTTGTTCCATCTCTGTTCTTTCCTCATTCTCCATCTCTCTCTCTGTTCCTCTCTCTCCCTCTTTGTGCTGACAATCAAGCCAAACACCAACATCATC
Source organism: Pelmatolapia mariae (assembly GCF_036321145.2). Lineage (NCBI taxonomy): Eukaryota > Metazoa > Chordata > Actinopteri > Cichliformes > Cichlidae > Pelmatolapia > Pelmatolapia mariae. The sequence goes on along the minus strand of NC_086239.1, from coordinate 4,265,382 downwards.
AAATATACAGTTGAAACCAGATATTTACATACTCTTCAGATAAAAACAAAAACACTTTTAATTGTAACATCAAATCTGACTAAATGTTTATTTTTTTAGATTGATAAATATAAAAAACATATTTGTTAAATTTAAGAGTAAAGAGAGAAATTGTCTGTATTTCTTAATTGCAAATGGCACCAAATTGTATTCAAAATTGAGCCACACTTATGGAGCTCCACAATTCTTTTCCTGGTGTTTTGGTTGATATCTCTTGATTTTCCCATTTCAAAGAAACAGGCTCTGTGTTTTGCCTTATATGCATCCACAGGTGTGCCACCAATTTACTCACATGGACTCTACTAACCTATCAGAAGCTTCTTAAGCTCAGAATGGAATCGTCTGGAGTTTTCTTATTAATTAACAATAAACTTAGTGTATATGTACTGCTAAATTTGATGAAAGTGATAAAAAATAGACAGCTCTCTCTCTCTCTTTATTCTGACATTTAACTAATTCAAAAGATATTTCAATATTTATTTATCTAAAACAAAACAAGTTTACTCTAAATTGATGTTTAACAGTAAAAAAAAATGTTTTTGTGTTTTCTCACTAAAGTGTATGTAAATATCTGTTTCAGCTGTGAATACACTGCTGTGTATTGAAATTCCTCTTGTTTTGCATAGAAATATACTGAACAACATACAAAGCATAATATATAAAATAACATCTACCAAATTTTTTTCTTTGACAGAAGCTCCTTATTTCCATTGTTGTGTTCATCAGTACATAACTGAAACTGATTTAGAGTGTTTTATTTAGCCGTGGAGGGTAACAGCTGAAAATATGAAATAAACACACATGTAAGCAAAGACTCTCTAAAAAAAAACAGCATTGTTGTTCGGCTTTTCATTTCGCCATTTGTTGATTTACTCGAAGAGCAAGTAACGTAATATGGGTCAAGTGATAAGTTTGATATCAGTCTTTTGTGATACACCGTCATATTTACATTATTTGTACATTACGAATGATTTGCTTTGGTACCTGGTCAAACTTAAGCTCTCCTCTGTCTGCAGCAAACTCGCAGGCAGCAGCTTCTCCCCCCTCGCTCACATGTGTAAGTGCGGTGCTCAGTCGGCTAGTGCCTGAGCTCGGATCATACCAAAAATAGGGGGAATTTACGACTGTGCGCTATGTGCTTCGAATATTGTGTGTAGTTTTTGTTTTATACAGTTGTCAGTCAGGCATCTAACTATGAAACAAATTACACTCCAAAAGACCCCGGGCTTCTAAAAAAATGACCCGGGCTTAAGCCCAGTAAGCCACCCGCCCACTCCGCCGATGGTTGACTCCAAATCTCCCAAACACTGTGTTGATCTGAGAAAGCAAGACTGAGACAGCGAGACCGAGACAAGACCGAGACCAAAGTCCGTCAAGACCAAAGTCCGTCGAGACCAAGACGAGACCAAGACCATGTAAAAGTGGTCTCGAGACATCCAACTCTACAAGCAGCACAAACTACTGAGTAACTTTTTGAGGCTAGTCCATTTTGCAGGAGTAGACTGCCAACCCCTTTCTTCACTTTCATTTTCATCAAACAAAGTGTCATCCCTTTATTCTTAACACATTATCTAGTCCAGTCCATATCAGTATAGATGTACAGCATGATTTTTATTCTCTATTGTGATCTGATCTGTTTTCAAAGTCTTCCTGTAATGTCTTTGAGCCATGTATTCTTTCACCCTTCTGTTGCTTTTGTAATACTTGTTAAGGCAGTGACGCTTAACACACTACTATTTTTATAGCTTGTTTTTGCATGAAGTCTTGAAACTGGAAACTGATATCTGATATAAACTCTTTATTTTTAGGATGCTCTGATTGACATGGTGCGTCGTTCTAAGGTTCACTTCGTCCATTGCCTACTGCCCAAAGTAGAGGCAGTAGGAGGAGGTGATTACCGTATGGCTCATGGAGAGAGCCCTGACTCAGGTCTTATGACTTTGGATGTGAGCCTCCTGAGAGCTCAGCTCCGAGGATCCAAGCTGCTAGATGCTCTGCGCATCTACAGGCAAGGTAACTACTTTGCAGTGTTATATGTATGTAATTTCAACACTCTTTCCAGTCACTGTTATGCTGATGACAGAACCACGTTTCAGTTTAATTTGATTTGGGGTTAGGGGTTAAAGTACCCTAATGTAAGACTGTCCCATAGACATTCATACTTTTGTCTGTCTGTTGGCTGTTGATAAACTGCTAGCCTTTCCACCAGCTGCAGATGCTACTTTAACTTTGGTGTTCTGAGTTTGTGTGCTCTCTTCTCTGTTCTCCCTCTCTGCCTCTAGGTTATCCTGACCACATGGTTTTCTCTGAGTTTCGTAGGCGCTTTGATGTTCTGGCACCTCATCTAACCAAGAAGTATGGCCGCCACTACATTGTCACAGATGAGAAGAGGGTGAGTGCAGAGTTAGCATGATACTTGCAGTTCTGCTGTGAGTAGTTGGACTGTGACTGCTGATATAACAAAAAGTGCTCTCTTGTCAACATCCTTAGCTGTGCGTATATTAAGATACAATGTAATCATTTGCCTTGGTTTAATCAGAATAATTCATTCACAAGGGGAAATAGTTTTGTAAAATTTGCTCAGGATTGTGGGAGATGTAAGGTTATTCAAAAGTACCTGAAATCCACTGTTAAAGTAATGTGGTGTAAATGTGGGATAAATAACAGGAAATGTTACTTTTAGATCGATCATTTATGTTCTTGTAAGTCTTTTGCCTGTAAGTGAAATATTTACTCATGGGGATACCTTTTGTCTTTTTTTCACACCACAAAATCAGGTACAGTGTAGAAAGGATGAAGTCTGGACATGCGGTGTTTCCCTCTTTGCCCTCCGCACTTGAGTCTGTGAACACAATCCATTTATTCTTCCTCTTCTCTTACCGCTGTCCTGGCTCTCCCACTCTTGTGGGTAATTAATTATAATTGTGGGGGATGGCAGCATTCAGCCACTGTACTGAATAATTACTGATGGTGGGAAGAGTTCTTTGTTTCCTCTTCTCTCTGTCTTCCCATCCATTCCCTTGCCTCTTTTTTGTCTCGTTATCTTTCAATTTCTTTTGTATAGGTGGCAGAACAGTTTAGGAACATCCCTGGGCATATGATTAATGTCTTCCCTACATTTATTTAGCGAGTATATAGCAGTTTTGCACTAAGGTGTGATTAGTCTTACGACGATGCTGGGAGAAAACATATCTACATTAAGATCCTCTGTACCTCATGTCTTGTCTCAAAAGGTGCAGAATCTGTTTTCTAATAATCAACATTTTGTTTTGTTTTGTAAAAAGAAAAGAAAAAAAACTTAAACAAGGACATCAGACACACAGATGTGTAAAATCTAGTGCTCCTTTCTATACTGCTCTGTACTACACTGGCAGTGAGGAGGCTCAAAGTTTCTTGAAGATGAGCTTAGAGAGGATATCCCACTCAAAGAGTACTAATGCTACGCAGATCTCTTTATTTGAAATGTACAGTGGTCAAAAACAAAGGAGGCAAGGAAGATGGATGGAAGGTGTTGGTGTGAGATAGATTACTTTAGCCAGATTTAACTGGACGATAATACAAAAAAAAAAATTTTCACAGAAGCAAGAGAAAGAGGGTTTGGTTTGCTGAGTCTGTTGGACGGTTTGTCTCTGCCAAACAAAAGCCCCCATTTTTCTCCTGCTATAGCCCAGTACTGTCTGCTCCTCTTAAGACAGCATGATGTAGCCATGTTGTCAGTGTCCATATGGTACGCCTGCCAAGAGCTTTTCAGACCAAACAGGCAAACAGCAGGGAAGAAATTTATCGCATCATCCCTGAGAAGCTTAATTCTCTTGGTCTCTCTGGTATGAAACATCTTTTACAATCAGATCCCAGTTTCATACCTGCCTGATAGATATATCTGTCTGTCAGCTTCTTGTGAAACACAAGAGGCAGCAAAAAAAAAAAAAAAGGATGCTTCCAAAAAACTGAAGCTACAATATGAATAACAATATTGTTTTTCATGGCAGCTTAATTTTGTAGTTTGAAATTAAGTTTTCCTGCATTATAAAATGCAATGTGATTGTTCAAAGTCACGCTTACACACAGAATCTAAATAAACTAGAAATTTGCAAATTTTTGTACTTTTTTATACAACACTTCAAATCAAATTCAAGACTGTTGCAATAAAGGGAACGTATGCAATTGAAAAGCCTAAGTTTCCAAAAGACCACTGTGTCTAGTTCCACTTCTCGTTGTTCTGACTTCTCGTCAGAACAAAAAAAAAAAATTTTGTTCTGAGACTAAATTTGAGCATTTTTGGTTTTTGAACAAATTTTAATTCTTCAACACCAAAACATAATCATGATGATCTGAGATCTGAAGTTTAAGTCTGATGAGTAAATTAACAACAGAATGGTTGAAAAGAAGAGTTACTGAGGTGTTCAGGGAAGAAATCACAAAAATACCGAGGACCTAAAACTCTTTTGTAAGAGGAATGCTCAAATTCTTCCCTGTAATTACATTAATCTTGCCTTGCAATTGTTCAGGAATTTCTCAAACAGATATGTGCGTGAAATAAAGGTAGTTTTTCCAAGAGTTCTTAGAATAGATTTCCTCAAAGGCTCTTACAGTGGGGGAAACAGTTACTTGATGATGAACCCTTGATGATGAAAACAGAGGACAAAAACAAGAACAGTATCTAATTTTTATAGCAGTTTTATTTTAATACAGCAATACAGAACTACAACTATTTTATTTTTAAATGGAAGAAATCTAAAATGGACATCTTTCCAGATAGAGGATGGATGATTATCGTATCTCATGGGGTGGGGATGATCATGAGAAAGGTGGTAGATCAGTCCAAAGCTTGGAGCTTGTTAATGATCTGAAGGCAGCTGGGAACACAGTGACCAAGAACCTTGTTGGAAACACGCCATGCTGTAATGGATTGAAATCTTGCAACGCCAACAAGGTCCCCCTGCTCAAGAAGGTACATATACAGTTTAACAGTGAACATTTAGATGATTCAGAGAATGCTTGGGGAAAAACGTGAAACCAAAATTGAACTCTATGGCATCAACTCAACCATTTTTTGACAGTGATCAAACACATACTGCAAAGACAATAAGAGAGTTGCCAAAGAAGCACATTAAGGTCATGCAGTGCCCTATTCAGTTTCCAGACCTCAGTTGTATAAAAAATCTGTGGATGGAGCTGAAGCAGGCTTTAAGTTGCTGAGTGGCAGCCAAGAAACCTAAAAGATTTAGCGAGTTCATGTGAAGTGGAGTGGTCCAATCAGTTTGTAGCTTAACTGTAATGCCTTTGTCTGGATTTTGGGTTGCTGTTCTGTCTTTTTCCCCTAAAATAAAAACCACCATAAAAGTTAGAGACTGATCATTTCTTTATAAGTGAGCAAACTTTCCAATTCAGCAGGGGATCAAACAATTATTTCCCCCACTGTACATTTAATGACACGTTTACCAAATGTAGTGTGTAGCATCACTTTTCAAACCTTGTAGTCTGTTTCCTTTTAGGGACATCGAGGTATGTGTGTGCTTGTGTTAGCCGATTCCAGAGTGGATTGGTGTTTGTTGCTATGGTACGTAACTTGCATCATTTTTAGGAGCCAGGTCACATGACCAGACATAGGTAAGGCCCGGACACAGAGGGATTGGGTTGTTTATCTATTGAGTGTTCGTTCTGCTCTTTTCCAGGCAGTGGAGGAGTTACTGGAGTCTTTGGAGCTGGAGAAGAGTAACTACCACATGGGGCTAAGCAGGGTGAGTGATGCCTCATGCATACACTTTTCATCTCAATGTACTTCTACTTATGAGTTAATGCAGTTTTCCTGTTATTGCAAACTCAACATTTCCTTCACAGTACTAATTCTTTTTGTGGTGATCCTCAGACTCCCCTCTTTTTTATTGCAATCCTAAAATCCAGTTCTGTCTTCTTTGTTGTCTTTACATTTGTTGTTGAAAATGAGATTTTTGTGGGTTTTCATCATCACTTTCTACACTGCTGTTGATCAGCTTGTCGTCTGGCTGTTGCTGCTTTGTGTTGCTGTGAAAGAGCAAGAGAAAGTATTCAAATTCAAAAACCTCTTTATGCTTTGGCCCTTGCAGTTAAACAGATAATTAGAACACATTTTCATTCTACTCACTAGCTTGTCTAGCAAAAGGGGCGACAGGCTCTCTGTTTCTTTTTTGTTCCTCTGCAGTGACAAAGTCTTCACACTTCCACATGTATCCTCACTAGTTCTAATTCTCTTTTTTTTTCTTTTTGGGGGCAAGAGGTGATATTTTCTGCACTCTCTGTATCTTGCCAAGCAGCAGTCAAACACTGCCAGACTGTTGAGGATAAAGTGCAGCTAATCACAAGGAAAAGGGCAGGCAGTTTTTGCTAATTAGATCTGTGAATGTCTGCGGAATAAAGAACAGTCTGGGCCTTGAGCTGTCAATTATTGAAGTTTCTTGGCAGATATTGCAGAATGTTTGACCTTGCTTCAGAGTTTGACCACTAGATTCCCAAAGTTAACTTTTTAGCACCAAAGTTTTTTTTTAATCTGTGGTTTTCTTATCAGTAACATTGGTAATGGCTCTTGTTTTGTAATGTTTTTACTGACAGTTGAGACACAAAGGTGTCCAACCAGCTCATGTGGGAAAGTAAAGCACCAGCTTCCCATTTAGAGAGTAAGTGGCCCAGTATGTGGGCCAATTACTCTCCAACCGGCCTACTCCTATAATACTTAACTAAACATCTGATAAATACTCTATATTACTCATCCATCGCTCCCCATATTTCCATATTAACAATTACACAGTATGTACAGTTAGATCTGAAGGTCAGTGAAGATAAGTAAATATATTTTCTAATTCCAGATGACAGTATCAGTTCTGTTAAATTACTGCAACACTTGAGCTAGATGGACTTGATAAATACATTAAACATGATAATCAGTTTTATCCCAGGGTGATGTGGCAATGTTACAAAGACTTTTTTTATACTGCTGAAAGTGTTGGGCTTTGCAAATGTTCCATAAATGGTAAATGGAGTTGAGATCAGATTCTTGAATTCAATAAATATTAGTCTTTTTAAAGATGCTAACAAAAATTGTGTGTCCTCAAAGAATGGAGTGCCACTTCTCCTTTATGAAGAAGGTAGCTTGGTGAAGCAGCACTTCACATCACAGAATAATTTACCAACCAGTTACATCATTCTTGAAATGGTTGGAAAAGGAGAAAACACAACAGGATTCATTTAGTTAAACACATTACATTATATCACTACATATTATTATTTATGTTATGTTATATATATATATATATATATAATATATATATATATATATATATATATATATATATATATATATTATTACTATATATTTATTTGTGTATGTTATTTTTTTTATCAAAGTCAGATGGAAATACAAGAAAGACAGGCACACTTAAAAAATGGCAGCAAAGAAAGCAATGACTTGCCTAAGAGATGTTGTTGATAATTAAAGGTACATTTTCCAGCTAACGTTTGTCTGTGTTAAATAATAACACCTGCCTAACATGGTCTATGTCAGTGGTGCCAAACTCATTTTACATGGCGGGCCACGTACAGCTCACTTTGACCTTAAGTGGGCCGGACCAGTGAAACTTCCCATTCTGTCAGTATAAAGAAGTTACTTATTTAACTGTTTTTCTACATGATGAAGAAAAAGCTGCTGTGACAAGGAAAGAAATCTGTAGGCACGCATCTTTGGACTTAAATTGTAAGTAATAAATGTGGAAGATTACGGCAAAAATTCTTGCAGCTGATTGCCCAGACTGTTCAGGTTTTTTTTGTAATCATAAAAACCAGAAATTTCTATAGAAAGTGGAAAAACAGAAACTTTTCTGTCATTTAAATTTTTAATGCTTAATTATTTTGTGTAGTATGAATGGCCATATGAGGGCATTTTATCAGTAGGAAAAACTCTAAGACTTAAGAAAAAAAAAACAAACAAACAAAAAAAACGGTTAAAAGGCCAAAAGTTTTGCTTGTGCTTGTTTGTGGTGAGCAGCAGTTCAAACAAGTTAAGAATTATAAATAACTTCAAGCGCATTCTGGCCTATGAGACTCATTTAGACACTGAGCCATGGCTCTGTGCTACATGCAGATATTCAGAGACACTTTGTATATAGTTGATTTTGTGTAATATTCAATACTGAACTGTAACTTAGGAGAACACATATGAGGTTTAAGGCCTGGACATGTTTGAAACCTTTTATCCTCCACAATGGAAAATGGCTGAATATAAAAGTGGATATCACTTCAGACAGTCTCCAATAGCATTGAAATGCAGCCAGATGCTGCTCATTTTACATTTTAGCTCCTTTCTTCACTTTTTCCCAACACACTTGCATTTAAATCCAGCTTGCCGTCTCTCTGTGTACTTGGCTTGTACCACTACACTTGCTGTCTTCGGAACATCTGCCCCCCTTAATTCTTTTGCATAATGGTATGATCCCAGCCCCCCACCCCCACCCCCGATTTTAATAATTTAAATAAATAATAATATTACATTTCATCTAAGGGGCTGAGGGTCTTAATACTAGCATTGTCTTTCTCAGTATTTTCTAACAAGTGACATGTCCCGCCATCTAAAATTAAAGCAAATCACACAGATTTTTGACATTAGTCGTGTTTGGACTCTCATCGGCCTGGAGGAATTAGCAGTAACACAACATTTGTGGGCTGTGCAGGTGGCCGCATTGCGTATTGCTGCCAACCTGTCCCTGGTGTGCAATGCCAAACTTTTTGTAGCTCTCTGCATGGTAGTATTAAACCATCCCCACATTGATAAAAGGGTCTCTGAGGAGCATAGCTGTTCATGTTTGCCGCATGTGTTGTCTCCTTCCAGGCTAGTTAGACATCATCTGCCCACGACAGAAAATCCCACTGGAGCAGAATTGATTTGTGGTACCTGAATCCATTTTTTGGGAGTGGAAAAAGCATTTCTGTGCTTTTTATACCTTAGCCACTTCGTTTTCCCACCAGCATCTATAGCCACAACAACATCAAGGCAGTATTTAAAACTGTTAGATTGGCGTATAGGGAAAAGGCCTGCACAATGCCAGTCTAATGCCTTTTGTATAATGCCTCAATGACTTTTGCCTGATGGCAAAGTCATTGAATCTTTTAATACCCCATTTTACACAAAATATCAGTATTTGTAGAAATCTATAAAGGTCCACAAACATAAACAAAAGTAATTCACCATAATATTCTTTGATACTCTGGAGTTTGCTATAAGCCCTGAACAAATTTGTTGTTGTTGTTGTTTTTCCCTCTGGCAGTAAACATAGCTCACAGGCAACTGGATGAGGAACAACCTAATGCTCATTAAACCACTATATAAAAAAAAAAAACTATAGCAGCTGGGCTGCAAATTTTGACTTGGACTCTGCCTCAAAATCATAGTAGAGCACCTCACTGAACTATAACGCAGGTACCCACACAGTGATTATTGCAGGATTACATATACTCATCATAGGCATAACTGTTATTTGTAATTTACGGTTTTTAATAATTTCTTTAAACTGCTGTTTTATTCCTGTGAAAGGAACTCTTAATGCTTCAGCACACCGAGGCATTTTGGATAATTTCATGCTCCCAACGTTGTGGGAACAGTTTGGTAAAGGCCTCCTTCTGTTCCAACATGACTGTGCACCAGTGCACAAAGCAATGTCCCAGAAAGTCTATTCTGTTCATCTGGAGTTAGCGTTTTCAGTGGAAGAAACATTTAGTCAATCCACCAAGTGACTTTAGTCTCAGCTGACTGCAGGTTTCCCCTTCATTATAAAGAGTACATTTGATTAATGACTAAAACTAGCCCAACTGACAAACGATGGGCTGTGAGGTCAGTTTCTTTATCATTAATATGCAAATTGTTGCTTTGAACAGTTTTTTCCCACATGAAGTCATCATTTTAAAAAGTGCTACATTTACAAAAAGTTTACACAAATAAACTACATTTATTTCTAATTACTCTGGTTATCTTTTTCTAATATTAAAATTAGAGCAACCTGGTCTCAAACACAAACCCGTATCCAACCAGGTCGAATGCCACCCATATTTCAGACAACCAAAACTTCTGGAGTACTGTCGTCAGAATGACATCATGATTGTTGCTATTGCCCAATTGGCTCCTCTAGAGATGCATCTTGGGTGAATTTGAAATGTCCTCCTCTGCTGGGCGATGAGGTGCTTGTATCCATTGGGGAAAAAGTACAACAACAGTAGTGCCCAGGTGGCCCTGCGCTTCAACATACAGAGAGGAGTTGTAGTGATCCCAAAGAGCTTCATATTCGGTTTGTTGAGTTGATGATGTGGATTGATCATCCGGAGTACCCCTTTCATGATGAATACTGAACTTTGTAACTTTTATGTGATGTACTTGATTTTTAAGAAAGATGGAATAAATGACAGATCATGGAAAAAAAAAATTAGAGCAAATAGTTTTTCACAGCACTTTACTTGAACTTAAAATATTAACTTCAGAGAGTTAATAATGTGAAAAAATAAAGGAGAGAGCCGGTATATGTGACACTCTTCTAACTCTACTTGTCCTTCTGCAGGTGTTCTTCAGAGCAGGGATTCTGTCCAGACTGGAGGAGCAGCGAGATTTCCAGACGAGAAGGAACATTTCTCTGTTCCAGGCTGCTTGCAGGGGATACTTAGCCAGACAGGCGTTCAAGAAGAGAAAGGTAGGACTACTTTATCATTTGGCATTTAAAAGTTAGGAATTACGTGTTAAAATCTGACCAACACAGCATTGATGACTTGCAAAAAAGATATGTCGTATATTTGCCATTTGTAAATATACTGGCTTTCCCCCTGCTGCTCAGATGATTTTTGTGATCATGCATCTCCAGTGAGCAACTGCCAAAGAAAAAGCTCTCTGTTAGCTACTCTTTCCCACTGGGACTTCATCATAGTCCAAGTGTCTTCTTTAACCATTCCAGTATTGATTACTGACTGTGTGACATCATTCTCATATCCTTTATCACCTTTCCCCCTCCATTTTAGTTTTTCATTTTTGATTGTGTTTAGTTTTGTTCTGCATTTGCATTTACATACCTTTGAGGTGACTGTTGTTGGGATTTGGCATTATATTCCTTATAGGTGATTTCTATCAGGTAGATAGATGACAGATTAGGAGGAAAACTTTAAGGAAAGGAACTGAGGAAATTGGAGAAATTTAATCTGTCTGTAGCTTTTATGCCTCATTGGTATGACCTTATTATTTTACTACACTATAACCACAAAAAGCTTGATTCCTGACATTGACTTTGAATCCAGAATGAGTAGAACTATTAGGACATTACAGGCAATAAAAAACACATAATCAATCATAATCTTGACCAGCCGTGTGTTAACATCCTTTTGGAAATGCCCTCCTGGTAATCCTCTTAAAAAACAAACACTGGATGTCATCAGTCCCCGAGGAGACATCAGGGCCGACCAGTAAGGAGCCGTAAGTGCAGCCATGGCTATTATTGCCTCAAGGCCTCGGTTTGAGCCCCAGCTTTTATGGCAAACAGTTATCTCGTATAATTGATGTAGACTGGAACTGGGTTAATTTCTTTCATGTCATTGTAAATAGCTAGTTGCTGATGTGCTGTTTATAGGCATTGGACAGAGTCTCAGACTTAGTTGTGTCAGAAGCTGGTGTTGAAGGCAAAGAGTAGCAGTGACTCTTGAGATAAACGACAGAACATGTCTGACAGATAAAACCCAATTTTGGGGTTAAAAACATGCATGAAAGTGTTAACCCAACTGACTAAAAGACAAACCAAGGCAATGTTTATACAACAAAAGTATGATTTTGCATTTTTTATACATATATATTTATTTTAAATGGTACAATACATTTCTAGTACCTTAAAATTCATTGTCCAGAAGCAGGTGTGATAATATTAAAATACAAATATTAAAAAAACAAAAAAGCCTATTTACCATTTAGAAAACTCTAGTTTTCTAAATGGTAGAAAAATGGTTAGAAAACTCTAGTTTTCTAAATGGTAAATTATACTAGTATTTGTAGCGCCTTGCTACTTCACTTGAGCACTCAAAGTGTTTTCTACTAAAAATCGTATTTACTCGATCACATTCAGACAGCACTTTTATCTATGCCTAAATGCTGTATCTAACATTCACACACACAATCTGATGGGTGCATCGGGGGAGTGCATCTGGGATTAAGTATCCTGATCAAGGATCCGAGGATACTTCAGCACTTGGACTGGATGAGCCAGAGATTGTTGCATCTACCTTACAATCGGTAGACTGCCTGCTCTACTGCCTGAGCTACAGTGCATGTGTGTAAAATAATAACCTGACAAGTGGGAAACATTGGTGCTGTCTCGCAAAAATACAAGTGGGGATCTGTTGACTTTATGTGTAGCTTCACAGAAGTGTTCATGCTGCTTGTGAAACTTTTCTCATGTGTACACAAAGTTAATTTGGTACACAGTGTTTGTATTTGTGGGATGTGTATATGTGTGTGTGTGTGTGTGGAGATTAAGCTTTCATTACCATTTCATTTTATCCTGTCTTGCAGCACTGGTCTCAGGGCTGCCAACAAAAATGACTTTTCAAGGGCGTTTGGCTTTCATGTTATCCCCCAAAGAACTCAGTTTGAGCCTCATCTCTTGTGGCAAACAGTAATCTCATGTAATTGATGTAGAACTGGGCACATTTCTTTTACGCCGTTGTAAATAGTTCGTTTCTAGTGCGCTGTTCATAGGCATCCTGGAGAGTCTCAGACTTGGTTGAAATCTCAAAGCAGATAAGAGGAAATGGCTCACACTGTAGTTTGTCTTCTAATGCAACTTAGGATGCCTTGACAAGTTCATTCTAAAAATTACAAGAATGAAAAGTGGAAGTGATAGACATCAGTCAAATCCAGCATCACAGCCCTGTGAATAAACTTTAAAGACACATTAAATCCAATCTGCTTACCCATAAAACATACATTGAATGGATATTGTTAAGCAATGAATGCCGGAGGGAGCTTTAAAAATGTAGGAGTTGATTGAACTCTGCAGTTACTGAGTCAGCTGGGCGCTGGCGACTTTTATGTAATGCTGCTCTGTAACTTTACAGACTCAGTATACTGAGCGTTCAACATTAGCCAAAAAGCTAATGAAACTAAAAATGAAAGATTTATCCAAGTCTGTCCTTTTTCATTCTTACAGATGGACTTAGTTTAGAACGTGAATTTGTGCTGTAATTTGTATAACAATCAGGTTTGCTTTTTTTGTCACAAGACACAACCGGTTAGTTTGTTTACCCACTTCCCTGCTCTAGGGAACCTCCTTGTTGTCTTCCAAAATCCTCATATCCTACCCCCTCTCTCCCTGAGGGAGCTGCATTCAAAGCACTCCAGGAAATAAGTGAGATGGAGAAGGATGATGGGGAAAAGGGAAAAAAGGAAAGAAAAGCTAGAGAAAGATGAAGACTCCACTTCGCCATGGGGGAACAGACAAATAGAAGAGATCTGCTGACTGCTTTGAAGCGCCGCAGTCTGTCTCCACTCTCTCTCTTTTTGACATTCATAGGAACAGTTGAGAGTAGAGGAGCACGGGGGATTCCACTGCCAGCCAGCCAATGCTGAGCCTAATTAAACAGTTGCCTAAAGAAAGAATCCCCACTACACTTTCCCCACCCTGACAGGAAACAGGTGTATTGAGAAATATGTTACTGCTTGTATTCAGACTAAGTGTTACTGTCACCGTCATCTATTGAAATGACATTTGAAACAAAATGTATAAGACCGTTGGATCTAAACTTTTAATGAAGTAAAATCATACAGTATGGTGAAAAAATATCTTGAGCCAGTCCTCTTTTCTCTTTGCTAGGAAAATAGGAAGCTAAATAAGACTTAAAGCTTGAAAGTCAGTATTTGTTATTTTGACTGTCTTTACTCTTCAACATAGCCATAACTCTCTTAGGCTCACTATGGAAAACTGTGGTTGGGGTCCATGGTCCTGACCAAAATTATGGAGACAAATTGGTGATCTTTGAAGTTGTCATTTCAAAGATAGGGAACAGGTCTGAGGCTACTAACTACTGTCTTCAAAGGATTCCAAAAGGTCCATCAAGATGACAATAAAATAGCAGCAAGACAGAGTCTGTCTGCGATTAGTTTTCCATTGAACAGGTTCAAGTTAGCACTTATATGCAATCTGTTTGCAACAATACCACAATTAACTCTAGTAAATCTAAAATCTGTTGCCATCCGCACCAGATGACCACTGATGAGCAACCACTGATCAAAAACCATTGATCAATGGCCATGAGTACAATTCACAGAGAGCTGGGGAATGGCTGCAATCACAGCATTGTAAGATGGTGAAAGATGTAACACCGGTACCAGAACCATGACACAGATCTAGAAAGGAGTTTGTGTGCAAGAATATTTTAAGTTTTCTGTTATTTATTCGATTAGATTGAAATGGATGAATGAAGAACTATTTACTGAAAATAGTTTTGGTTAATTTGCAGTGCAAAATATTTGAATGGTCAAATAACTGTAAATATCTGACTGCCAAATCACAGACTGCTATGCTTTTTCTGATGAATAAAGATGGGATGTTTGACACTGAGGCTCTGAAGCCTGTTTCACTCTGTTGATAAAGACTGGTTCGAAACACTTTCTTAAGGCTTGTTTCAAATCTCCGTGGTTACGTGACTGATGAGATTTGATGCTTTGTGCATCACAGTGAAACACTGGAAGTGAGGTGACTTATTCAAATCTTTAGCGCTCTTCTAAAGATCTCTTCCTCTTTGCTTCGTAGCATTCTTCAGTGGTCAGAACTTCTCACAAACCTTCAATCATACCTCCAAAACACTGATGCTGAAATACCTGTCATCTCCCTTCACAGCACAAACCTGTCATAACAATCTAAGTTATGTTTCAAGTATTATAAGCAGTAACACTTTAACACAAGACCTGCCAGAATGGGCCATTTTGATCGTGACCTGTTTTTGAAGAAGTTAAGTTGTTCATTTTCATGTTATTTCTTTTCTAGTTTTAAGCAAAGATTGGTAAAATAAGTATTTAAAATGACTTTTGATAGGTCTGTGCAGCACAGGCCTATTGCTGGAACGCCAAGACAATTCTACTACAATGGCAAGCGCAAGACGCAAGTCACCAGAGCTCTTTGTGTTGCTTGTGCACGAGGGAGAGAACTGTGACGAGTGCCGTTCCTTCCGCTCGAACCTCAGTCGCTCTCAGTTAGCTCCCTTGCAGCACTGTTCTTTATTGTGGTTACATGAATATGCATAGTCTCATTAACATATGACGCCTTACATAGGCATACATGTGAACAAAGAGTACCGTCTGTGTGTATGTGTAGGTATGCGTGTGTGTGTGTGTGTGTCAATATGTGACCCTGTGAACGGCTCCCCAAAGCTGGTGCTAGGAGCCCAGCGGTCCACCTAAACAAAGGGCTCTTATACTAAAACAGATACAGAGTAGGTGTCCTCCTATACCATAAATTAGTAAGAGAAGGTACGACCTCTCTCATGACCCTAGGATGTGTGTGTATGCCAGAACCCTCTGGAAGGCACACAGAGTCTTTGCGGACTGCTAAGAATCAGACATCCTATCACTATGCAATCGACTATATACCTCTAAGCATATATGAGTATATATTTCTAAGCATAAATGACAATCCAACAATATAAACCTAACAACTTTCTAGGGTTCTTGTTAGATTTATAGATTATTTAGATAATTTCATTACTGATCATAAATTTAAAATATGCATTATAATAAACTAATAAACATAGGGAACAACAAATTACACAGAAGCTGGCACATGTAAACATTTAATTGTTTTAGAAGAAGAACTTTATGAAAAGGTAAAAATGAATTATTACATATTATATACATATTACATATAAAATAATTATTGTAACATTAGAAAAGTTCAAATTTATCTTCCACATCATCCTCTGATCACCTGCAGCCTCTCATCAGTGAAACACACTGCAGCCCTTCACCTCCTCCGCTCTTCTTCCCTGAAACCTGTCCAATTTCACTGTTTATTTCCACAGAGTCTTTGCTCAGTTTAACTCTGTTCTGCTGCTTCTCTGCAAGGCCAGCAACACATCTTTATAGTACCCACTATGTGTTCTACATGATAATCAATGCAGTCCTTTTTGGCCACTTCACATATCTTTATGGAACTGTTGTCTTATTATATTTGTTGTACTTTCTGCTGCCCTCTTGCCCAGATGCCTCAGTGAGTGTTTATACCTGGATAAGTGAAGGATATATAAAAGTCACTTTGCCAACAACTGATTGCAGCTTCTACCTGGTGACAGGAATGTTCTTTTGCCTCAAAATGACTTCATATCATTTGAGAGATCACTTTTTTGCACAACCCGTTCAGGCCTGCAGTAGCCTAATTATTCATCTGTTATTTAACTATAGTCCCTTATATATTTGTTTATCACATTTAGCTCACTCACGTTATTACAGCATCCTTCATGACAAAATGGGGTCAACACGACCCCCTTGGTGGTTTTACTGTTAAACATTTTATAGTAAACTGACATTTCAAAATGTTGTGACACTTTCATGTGTGGGTGATAATCCTTAGAATGAATTCTTGCCTTTGTGTTGGAACTAGAGTTGAAAGTTTGTGGCCACTATAATTACAGCTGACCAGTAGATGTTACTGGTAGGATATGTCTTTGAGGCTTTGAAGCTTTGAAGCTTTAAATCTTCAAATCTCTTTTTGGTACAATCAGGAAGAAACCTCAAAGTCTCCCCACATAGTACTTTTTTGGTTATCCTCCTTTTTGCATCTGTTAATATAATTGTCCAGTTTTGTGGTCTTTTTCTTAATGTTGTTGTATTTGTGTGACAGATTCAGGATCTGGCAATCCGCTGCATCCAGAAGAACATAAAGAAGAATCGTGGTGTCAAAGGCTGGCCATGGTGGAAGCTGTTCACCACTGTCAGACCTCTGATAGAGGTGCAGCTCACTGAGGAACAGATCCGTGGCAAGGATGTAAGTTTAAGTACATACTGAGTTACCACACTGGTGGTACATTCCTGGTATGTATCTGAAATAAAGCCGTGTGGTGATTTAATGCACAAAAATCAGTAGCCATTTTTGTGGTGGGATGTAATATTGGTGAATTTGGTTATGTCAACTTTGAATAATTACTTTATTTTGTATTTTACATTCAACAGTTTTAGAAATGCCTTCTTCTTAATTTTATATGACAAATCCTGAAATTATGACCAACTTGTGTAATGAAGGCTTTGTATCGAGTGTCACAGCTGTAATTTCTTCCGTGATATTACAGATAGCCCTGCATATTTGATTTTGGAGTTTTAAACTGGATCCCCTTCTTGGCGCAGCCCCAAAGGGGATATTCTTCTTCTTATTGTTGTTATGTTGGATTAAAACACATGGTTCAATTCAGTAAAATTGAGAAAAGCATTATTATTAAATTAATGCACTAACAATGCACTAACATGTATGTGACAGGCTACTGTAAAATACCATGTCGCAGTTTGAATTCGGACAGTCAGCATTTTCTATGCAGGCTTGTCATCTATGGAAAACAGTTACCACTCAAATCAAATCAATTACAGATAATAAATCTTTTACAGGTCAAAGGTTACTTAAGGGTAAATCAGTGCTGTAGTCATTTTAATTAATCTTTTTATAATTTTACAAGTATCCATACTTTTCAAAATAATTTTTATTTTTCCCCCAGGTTTTCTGCTTTTTGGGGTTGTTTTTTAAAAGCTGTGTTTCACACTGAAGTCTTTATAGTTTTTTAATAATAGCGCAATATGGTTTTAAGTAATGAGTTTTGTAATTTGTTTGTGTATTGTGAATGTAAAAGCTCGACAAGGGCTGAAAATGAGCAACTATAGGCTCTATGTGCAGCACATCAGTTTCGTGCTCCATATTGAACTGTATTTAACTGCATTGTCCCTTTTAAATACATAAATAACTAAAAACCATCTTTTGATCTTTTGCATATTCCCTCTCAGGAAGAGATCCAGCAACTCAAGCAGAAGCTAGAGAAGGTAGAGAAAGAGAGGAATGAGCTGAGACTCAACAGTGACCGTCTCGAGAGCCGGGTAAAAATACACACACACACACACACACACACACACACACACACACACACACACACACACACACACACACACACACACACACACACACTGGGAGATTTGAGTTACTCCTAAAAATAATCAATAGAATTCTTTAAATTTGGGATTAACACATTTAAAATTGTTAGCATATTTCTCAAGTCTCAGCAGACAGCTAATCTGGAGTGATGTTTGCTAACATTTGTCATCTGCATTCCTACAGAGATATAGATTTAACTACTGAATATCATTTCAATGATTTATGATGAGTGATGATGATAATTATTAACTGTGATCCATTTCTGCTCAGTGAAAACAGAAGTCTTTTTCTTGAGAAACAATCACATTTTTAAGTGACCCAAACTTTTGAGCTGGAGCGTTCGGCATGGTTCTTCCTTTGTCCCCTCTAAAATTCTTAACATTTGGCCTTGTTGTTCTTATATCATTCTGCTATGACATAAAGACAAATGACAACTGAAATATAAATTCTTTCTTTAGCAAGGCTTAGTTAGCATTAGTTAATTAGTTCTCATGTTTTACTTATCAGGTCCCAGATGATACCTTGTCTATTAGCTCCTAACAACAAATTTTACAATCTCCGAACTGACCCTAAAATAAAATCTCACAATTTTTGAGAGTTCTTCCAATCTACACATTAATACAAGATTTGTCAATATTCACACTTAATCTTCAGATCACAGAGCTGTCAGCAGAGCTGGCTGATGAGCGCAACACTGGGGAATCTGCCTCCCAGTTGCTGGAGACAGAAACTTCTGAGAGACTGCGTCTGGAGAAGGACATGAAGGACCTGCAGGTAAAGATGGAAACATACACACATGCATGCACACTGGAGAAAAGTGTTGTCACCAGCTACTATAATGCTGTATTTCCGGGCTACCTCATTTTGACTTCTACTTTGAGGTGAGCGTATTATTCACCCAGCTCAGAAAACTTGATATTTGGGCTTGTGAATGCACTTCACATTCAGGAGAGGAACACTCCTGAAATTGCACTGCTTACCTGCAGTTTGTGGTTTGCAGCGTGGGCCCCTTGAGCCAGGTAACAAAATTATAATTCCAAGTTGCTGTGTGTGCAGGACACCCTGGCTCAGGGTGTCTGTCCCATTATTCTCGTACTGTTGCTTTGACCGTGTAATGAAATTGGACATTTTTGCTTATGCATTGCAACATATACTGAATGTTGTGGTAGCAGTATTTTTGACTGTTATTTGTATTTCAAGACTGCCATTTTTGCAATAATAAATCAGATGACGAAAGAACACCAGCATCATTTTCGCACATGAGTAGTAATGTTAAACAGTCATGACATTTACTGCTGAATTGGTTCACTGTTTAGTCAGTAAAAGAGTCTAGATACCTGAAATGATCATCAAATAAGAAACAAGCTACCCAGTTTTAAGAAAATGAGACTTTCAACTTTAAATATTTACACAACTAAAAACTAGTCTTTTGCTGTGTGTGGCAGGGCCTGCAGAATTTGTTTGACTCAAAGGGGCTTTGGTAATGCTCCTTTGTCAGTGACCAACAGACAGAGACAGAACGTTGAAATCAGTTTGGGTATAAGCAGTAGGAGAGAAAGAGCAAGGAAGGTAAGGCTAACTTGGTTTAGTCAGGGATGGTGGATATACTGGACAAAGGATGCTGAACTGCCAACAGGAGGAAGAGACGATGATCACAGAGAAGACTCAAGAATGTGCAGACGATTGATGTAAAAGAAGATGATAGAATGAAATTGAAGTAGATGATACCTAAAGGGAGAAGCATAAAGAAGAAAATAAATAAGAACATGTGTTATATTTTAATGTAGCCAAAGTCCAAGCACTGTTCATTTCACTAAGTAATATTTTTCACCCAGACCCAGTTCTGACCTTCTCTGAGCAGTGAGCAAAATTATGTTAAGGGCACCCTTCACCTGACCCATGAGCCATGTAAACTTTTACACACAGTTAAAAATGCTACTCAAGTCTTAACACTGTAATGGACCTTTTCAAAACCACCTTCTTGATTAATCTTCGTAGAGTTTTGTTGCCATTGTTATAGAAGCTGCTTGTTATCCCTAATCCACCAGGCCAAATTTGACAGCACGAAGAAAGAGATGGAGTCTATGGAGATGGAGGTGATGGAGGCTCGACTCATCCGTGCTTCCGAACTCAGTGGAGAGGTGGATGATGATGAGACAGGTTAGACACAACCTCCCAAGCACAACAGTACTTACCAATCAGGACATAGTGATACTGATCACTCCTGGGTGTCAAGCTTCTTGTCACTAAATCACATGAGTATAACTTATTTATAGCCTCTACACAGTTCCAAATCCTGTTTGTACTTCCATAGATTTATAATTGCATGCAGTAATTCACTTTCTCTCATTTTTATTGGTTGAGCCCCCTCAATACTAAGAGCTACGTTTTAGTAAACCTATACAGTTGTTTTTGTAACTATTTTAAGGTCTATGAGGGCGTACTACTGCAGCATCATTATATCGTGTATGTAATGTAACAAAGGGGAAAAAAAACAACAAGGAACGTTAGTGGTTGCTACAGTTTCTCTTTCAGCAATTCTGTCTTTCACTTGAGGTTTTCTAAATACCTAAAATGAAATTAACACTTGACAATCTCTGCACAAGCTCACATCATCAAATCATTCTTGTGGTTTGTGTTATGTTTTCTGTTCCTTAAATGGACTGTACTTCACATACCCCCGCACAGCTGTTACAGTACCAGTTATTCCAGACTGTTAGAAACACCCAGTGTGTGTTCTTTAGTGGGGGTGCAGGAACCGCAGGGGTAATGTCCAATCGATGCTTTGACAAAAGCCAAGAAAAATCCAATGTGAAGAAGTACATTAGAGATGGATTGGTTCAACGCAAGAACGGAAGCAAGGACTCAGTTCATGACGCCCTGCAGGCCTGCTGCCAGCCGTCTTTGTGTGGCCTGCAGACTTTGTGAAAGAAGAATTGATTCCTCAGTGTCTCCATCTTGCAACAGCTTTTCACTTTTGTACTACAGTAAAGGAAAAATGATGTAGTACCACACTCATGGAGGGGTATTTATGCAGGACTGAAGTGCATTCAGTACCTGTAGGTTGCTCCTCGTGGCTATAACTGACAATAGTATAGGTCTTACTAAAGTGCAGTTCAGAGTATTGAGGTTTGTTGGTAAAATAAGAGAATGTTGAATTAATGGACACTGGACAATACCCTGAAGACGCTCTATAGGGTTTAGTCAGGTAACTTAGCTGGTCATTCAAGCACAGTAATAACACTGTCACTGTGGGCATTTGCTAAGTCCTGTTGGAAAATGAAATCTGCATTTCAATTAAGCTTTACAATAGATGTATGAATTGCTTTAAGATATCCTTGGAGATGTTTTGCCTTGGACTAAGCAAGGTTGACTTTAGTTCGTAGCATCTAAATGTTTTTATTCTCAGCCTTTCAGAATGTCTTTTATGGCTAGATACAGTAAATACATGTGTGGCAGTGAGTACATAGGTAGCACTTGCAGCACAAGTGACAGAGCACATGATGTAGACAGTAAAAGTACGAAATATCACAGGAGGAGAGTGGAAGCTGAAGTATGAGCGAGCAATCAGGGAGATCGAGTTCACCAAGAAGAGACTGCAGCAGGAGCTTGATGACAAACTGGAGGTGGAGCAGCAGAGCAAGCGGCAGCTGGAGAGGAGGGTGAGTGGACACTGATACATATTTATGAACAGAATTCAATTTTTTCTTTACAGTAAAATCTCGGGCTTTATCTTAATTATATGACTCTGATTTCCTTATTTTATTACAAAAACAGTTATTCAGTTATATATATATTCTGACAAGATCAGGTCTCTTAATAATGTGTCATACCAAAACATGCAACACATACTTTCATGGCACCCAGATAACGAGGGTATAACAACATAGCTGGTTAGTTTTAAACACATTAAGAAGGGAATTAATTATTTCAGGTGATGATGTCATGAAGCTGTTTAAGTTCTTACCAGAAGTGTGCATAGCTGTCATCAATGCAAACTGTGACTACTTTAAGGAATTGACAGCAAGAAAGATGATTTGCTTTGTTCACACTTTGCTAAATGGCCTTAACTGTTGTCTCTTCTGAGACTTTGATGATAGGGTGAATCTGGGTTAAATCACAAGTAACATCCTTACTTATCTGATTAGAAATTATAATTTGATTTGAGCATCCATTGCAGTAAGAGTGCTCAGCAAGTGGTAATAGTATCCTTAAGCAAAACAAACACTTGCACTCAAAGCAAGCACATTTATGACTATATAACTGAAAGCATATTGGAATTTTTTTGCCATTAAATCCAGTTTTCTTCTTTTAATTTGAAAACTAATCTCATTCCCCATGTGGTTTTTAACCTACAATGGTCTTAATAAGCTGTTTTAAAAACAATAAATTGCTTGCGTACTGCTTGACTGTATTTTTTATGCATTCATCAAACAGGCTTCTTAACATATTGAGGATACTTTTTGTGCAGATCAGTGACCTGGAGGCTGATTATGAGGAGTCTCAGCGAAATATCCAGCAGCTGAAGAAGAAAGCCCAGCGACTGACAGCTGAGCTGCAGGACACTAAACTTCACCTGGAGGGTCAGCAGAGTCGCAACCATGATTTGGAGAAGAAGCAGAGGAAGTCAGTACACAAACACACGCAGTCAAGTTTTACCTGTCATGTCATCACACAGTTCTATTACTTTACCTACCTCTGCCTGGTTCCTGCAAGGCCCATTAGTAATGGTGTAATAACAACAGTAATTGTAAATAAATTACAGTGTTTTGTGTGTGTGTGTGTGTGTGTGTGTGTGTGTGTTTTTGAAAGGTTTGACAGTGAGCTGAGTGCAGCCCAGGACGAGGTGCAGAGGGAGAGAAGCCTGAGGGAGAAACTGGCTCGAGAGAAAGACGTGCTGACCGGAGAGGTCTTCGGCCTCCGGCAGCAGCTGGAGGTCTGTGTCTCTGTGGTCTACACTGTGGCACGTTGCTTTAGTGAAGGGGGTTTTTCTTTTCTTGGGACTTGGTGCGTTATTTGTGAATTATTTAGTGTCAGATACCCAGCATTTTAAAGTTTTCAGCATCCTATTCATATTTAGATTTTGTATTTACTCTGTCACTTATTGTCTTTGAGCAGTAAAGACAATCAGTATGTTGAGATGAGCATGTGTGATCATTGTGAGTTTAAGGGGCGTATAAAGCTGCAAGAAAAAATAGTTGTTTGGGCCTCCTTTGTAGTTAGCAGGATGGCAGCACAATATCCAAGATTGTACATTTTTATTCTAATTGTGTGTCTAACTCATGCCAAGTCTACAATTTTTTTCCACGGAAACTTGTAGCTCTTGATTGCAGTTGTAATATATTGTAAAGACCTCCAGGTTCATACTGTGCTTGTTACAGAGAACAAGCTTGTAATTTTAACTTGTAATTGTAACTTCCCTTTTGTGTGTTTCCACTTTGTGGCTATGTGTAGAGCAGAGTATCTCAACTTTTCCCCATCGTGCACATGTGGCAGTTCCCTTTTCTGTGTTCTGACTCTAATCACCTGTCCTGCAGGACAAAGACCTGGAAGCTTGTGCAGTCAACCTGAAGCTGGAGCAGCTGGAGGCCGAGCTGCAGGATCTCAACTCCCAAGAATCAAAGGATGAGGCATCACTGGCCAAGGTCTGTCCTATTCCTTTTTTAGTTAGTCAAACCATCCACTCCATCTGTTTGTGCCAGTCCACACCCACAAAAAACCAAAACTGTTCTTTGTCTGTTCAACTAAAATAGATATATGATGGTGCATTGATTTATTAATTGAATATCAGGTATTCATTTTGGAACATCATTTTTTTTCTATGCAGGTGAAGAAGCAGCTTCGTGATCTAGAGGCAAAGGTGAAAGACCAAGAAGAAGAGCTTGATGAGCAGGCTGGTACCATCCAGATGTTGGAGCAGGTACACACAAAAAAGGAAAAAACTAAAAAAACAAAAAAACAACTCCAATTAAAGCTGTATTTTTGCTTAGTAAAAAAATTTATTTATATTCCCAACAAGTTGAATCTGTTCATCTGGACGTAGCGTTTTCAGTGGGAGAAACGTTTCATCACTCATTCAAGTGACCGAGTCACTTTCTCGGATCATGAAGTCATCCAAGTGATGTCATTTGTGACGAAACATTTCTCCCACTGAAAACACTACGTCCATATGAACAGGACCAGCTTTTTGGGATTTCCTTAACTGGATGATTGAGCATGCATCAAGATATTTTAAGGCTATTTTTAGACTAGTATTAAGGATAGTAGTCATGCTTTTTAGATTACAAAGATGACAGTTTGGAACAAAAAGGACATTAAGAGTGCATCCACATCCAAGTCCAGTATCCTGCAACTTTAAAGAAAGTTTTCAAAATCTGCACCAAAATGTAATGATTCTTGTTTTTGTACACATTCAACTCCTTCTGAAAGTCATGCTAGTATATTGCTAGTATATTTTGTGACATATGAATGGCATTGGACACATACCTCCATCAAGGCAAAGATGGAACATTAACATTATGCTTCTTTAAGCCACAGTGAGTCCAGAGCATCTGGTCTGTGTTTCTTTCAGGGTAAGCTACGTCTTGAGATGGAGATGGAACGCTTGCGTCAAACCCATTCCAAGGAGATTGAGAGCAAAGACGAGGAAGTGGAGGAGATCAGGCAGTCATGTAGCAAAAAGGTGAGAAAGTGCTTTTTCACATTTTTTAATACTTGTCAGCAAGTGTTTAGGAGAAGCAGGATTAAAATTTGTGGTTTTGGGCACAGCTAGAGACTAGATCCAGAGACACTGATGGAGAAATTAGCAGTAAGGGCATGCACAGCAAAGGATAAATGAAATGATGACAACAATATGACAAATTCCAATCATGCTGCTATCAATTCAGTGTTGTTTATGGGAGGTCTCTAGACACCACAGAAAACCATTGAACTAACATGTACCCTGTTTTAAATGTTTTTCCTTGATTCTTGATTTTGTGTGTTTCTTGCCTTGACTTTGTGTGCATATTTCTTTTAGGTGCACAGCACTTCAGAGAACAGCTATTGTTTTTAAATGTGCAATAGAATTAAAAATGGTGGATTTGACTTGACTCACAGGGTAGGATCAATGTGTAATTAATCAAAACCTTACTAATAGCCTTCACTTCTTGAAATACTCTGAAAAGTTTGAGAAGAAAGTCCTTTCTTTTTTGAGATTATAAACTTAACTCACCAAGAATCCAGAAACTAGCAAGATGAATTAAATGACACAAGATGTTAAATGGACTGGTGCTAGTACCTGCCTCATTCACCCATTCACACTCATTTATATAAACAACGTGCACCTAAATGCTGTTGTATCTTGTCCAAGGATATTTTGGCATATGACACATTTCCATGTACACATGGGTGACAATGGGGGGAAAAAGGTGTTCATACGGTGTTGGGCTATTACATATTACATGTCACAAGAACAACTTCAGGTCCCCGTTTTGCTTTGGTTCTTTGCATCTCATGGGACTCTGCGGGCCTAATGAGGCACCGTTTTCCCAAAAGTAATTCCCTCATTTGTCGTTTCAGTGATGGTGGTGGAGAGTGCTGTCAATCTTGTCCACAATTCTTCAATAAATGTTTAGTTGGCAGTCTAATAGCTGAAGGCCATAGCACACGATTCCCACTGTTGGCGTACTCAATCTGTTCAATGACAGGGCATTATGATCCCAGTTTCACTTTGTATTGATTTGCAGTGACCTCTCTTTCTAAGTGAACAAATTGAGCCAAACCAGCTTTTATTGACTATTGCTAATCAATAAAAGCTGGCATGTGAAAATAATATTTTAATATGGTGATTGTGTAAAAGGTTGTTTGAACAGTTGCGTTACGAGTAAAGCATCACTGTGTGTGTGTTTGTGCAGCTAAAACAAATGGAAGTCCAGCTTGAAGAGGAGTATGATGAGAAGCAGAAGGTGCTGAAAGAGAAGAGAGAGCTGGAGTCGAACTTTCTGTCTGTACAGGACCAGGTAAATACAATGAACACAGTGCAATGCAACTGGAGCAGCATCTGTAAAAAAAGAAAAAAAAACTGTAAACAAATATCTGACATGTATGACCTGAGGTTTTAGCAAAATTTGGCCTTGTGGACTTAGATATGTAAATTTTCTTCTGCTGATTGCAGATCCAATTTTATATGAGTATGGGCAAATAAATTAAACTTAACAACTTTTCAAGTTGTGTGAGGTTTTTATGTTTAAAATGAACGAGTAAGCTGTGTTATCAAGGGATGTAAGCATCAGTCATTTCGTTTCATGATATTCTTTTAGACTACATTTTTTAGCCATTTTTGCTATTGTATGCTAAGGTAATAATTCATTTGTTTATTCAAACATACTTAAAACATTTGTAATGCAAAAAATATTGTCTTTAGTAAGTAAGAAACTACTGGGAAAGTTTATCTATTAGTTAAAATTGTTACTTTCTTCATATGTAGTGTTTCACTGTAGCCAAATTTAATTTATCAATTCAGAAATTTCAGTTTTTTCAGAAAGCTCTATGTATGCTAGATAATCTAAGGATTCTTCCTTTAATGATAAAACATACTGTGTATTACTATAACTACTATAACTACCATAACTTGTCCCACTCAGTCAGTTGAGTCACACTTTGGTCATCTTGGTTCCCAGGTGAGAGGTGGTGACATAGAGGTTGAAAAGCGCTTGAGGAAGGACTTGAAGAGAACCAAGGCTTTGCTAGCAGATGCCCAGATCATGTTGGACCACATAAAGAATAACGCACCCAGCAAGAGGGAGATCGCCCAACTCAAGAATCAGGTACAGCCACAAAAATACAACTTCATAAATTACTGACAGCAGCAGTTTCAAAAACATGGTATCATCTGTGGCTTGTGGAAAAATGGAAATACCCCTAATCTAAGTAGATAGAAAAACACCAAAGAATGAAAGAAGTCAAATACTGACACCAGCCCATTTACATGTTAACACATTTTATGCTCCTCTTATGGTAATTAGCATAATCTTGGATTATTTTTTGTGACAGTTTTTCAGGCTTTCAGCTGTAAAACACCCCCTGATGTGATTGAGTTATGACTCAAAGCATTAATGTCTGTGGCCTCACTTCAACTCCCCTGTGCCTTCTTACGGGACTGAACCGTCTGAAAACCTCTGATCCAAAGCAGAAGATTTTCCAAATAAAGCCCAGCCACCTGGATTCTTGACTGGGACCAGAATCCATTAAAAAACTGTAATATATCTACTGGGATACTAACTGTGAAGTCGTCCTGAGCTCATTCTTTTCCTCAATGTCTGTGTGTTTCAGTTAGAGGAGTCGGAGTTCACCTGTGCAGCTGCAGTTAAAGCTAAAAAGTCCATGGAGGTGGAGATTGAAGACCTACATGTTCAGATGGAGGACATTTCCAAAACGAAACAGGCGGTCAGTACAGCTCACTAGATTTCCTTCTCAGCCTTTAGAAGGAGAATTTTCAGCATGCAGTTTTAGATGAAGGTTAGGATTCTTCCTAAGAAAAAGCTAAAGCTGTCTCAACCATGTAGGGCATTTTCTTTAAGATTTCATAAGGCATAAGATGTCATCTGTGGTGGTAGCGGGGTATCAGTAGATATGTTGAATCTCTACTTTTAGCCAGAGATTAGTGAGAGATTGAAGACATACCTGTTTCCTGTGAGACCCCTCTGAGCTCATCTTACTCTTTCTGTCCTCTTTTTTTAAATTTTTTTTAATATATTTACATATAAAGAAAATGTAATTTTCATGAAGAGATTTTTCTTAGTCACTGCAAAATACAACTCTCTTCTTCTTCTAAGAAGCCGTTTTTAGCTCTTTAGTTTTTTTCTTAGTTTGCTCCTGTCAGAAACGCTCATAATCTGTTTTGACCTTTATATTTTCTGTCCTTTTCGGAATGACTTATCTTACGTTAAGCCCGGTTCCCATGGTAATCTGGTTTTCACACATCGGTCAGAGTGTGTTTTCTCCTTTCTCCCATGTTTCTCTTGCCTGTCATTTACTCTACTCTTACTCTCTGTATCTATGAAGTTTAATCTCCTTCTGGTTCTTCTCCTGCCTGTTAAAAAGAAACAACTGTCTATCACACAATGGTTGTTCACGTATTGCTAAAACCAATTTAAATAACAAAAAGATTAACTTTAATTTTAGGTGAATATTATGCCATTATAGTCAGTCAAATCATGGAAGGAAGGATGGAATTAATGAACGGATGGCTTTACATATCAACACTTAATCATCTAATTATATAATAAAATTTTCCTTTGGCTTTCTATTAATCTGCTATACTTGTGAAGCCTGCTGCACACTTCTAGTCTTTTATTTATTTCATTGCACACTGTACTTGAAGCCAGATGTAGAGAGGTGCAAGGTCAGCCATTTGTTTGTACTGAAGGTGGTTTGAAGAGTTTTAGCTTCTGGTAGTTTCTGCATTTTCACATAATCACCATAGAGTGTTGCAGTGACTTATAGCTTAACTTCTTCTACATAATTCTTTATAGTCAATGAGCAAAAAAATGAAATGAAATAAGTAAAATATAAATATATATTAATTACACTGCGTTGCAGAAACAGCTGATCAGTTGAGTGAGTCAGTTGTAAGAATAGAAAAGTGTCATATAAATACCAGTTAATTCTAAGACACCTGTGTTCAGCTGTTTTTATTCTTTTATTCATGCTGCACTCTGTGTGGGTGTTTTTAGCTTTCTGCAGTCCTTCCTGGCTGGACGTGTAATATATTATTACTTCCAGTGCCCAACGTACCCTTTCCCCAGAGCAGTGGTGGAAAACGTTTTACTACTTCCATGTTTGCTTATGGGTCCAAAAAAAAGGTTTTACCTTTTATATTTTTAAATATTAATATAAAGGTTTATTATTTACAATCTTTATCATCTAAATCTGCAAAATAATAAGCTAGTAAACCAGACAACAAGAAAAGAAAGCATAATTAATTTAGTGTTTCTAGTTCTCAGGTGAACTCATAACTGGGCTTGGTGAAAATAGCCACTGGCACAAACAGGCCAGCAGGTGGCTAGAAAACTGGCCCCACACGTTTTTTTCTCGTTTCCACACCAGTTTAGCCAGGGGCAGGTGCTTCGCAAAGTAGTTTTGTGCCAGATTTGCATCAGCAATGTGCATTCACAACTGTTTTCTAACAAAGTTCCAGCCTTTGTTATATCGACATCACCATGAAAATAATAGAAATTAGATTCTGGTGGCTCTTTGTTCAGCTAGCCAACTGTGACCACCAGATGGCAGTAAATAACAGGATGAGTTCAAAGAAGCAACATGAGATCATTTGTGGAGCAGTACAGTTTTATCGATACCTATTTTTAGATTTCACTGGGCAGGCAGTGCTTGCCTTGCTTGTCCTGATGTATAAACTGGAAGAAAAGGCACTGAACATTCACTTCAGTTGCTAATTATTTCTAATTAGTGTCATCGTGAATGCAGGTTAATGAAGAGCTTCGCTGAGAATTCAGCTGCATGAGCATTTAGATTGAGCCAACACAGTTAAATCTGGACAAGATAAAACATTTTTGTACTAACTGAATTAGCAGAGAAACCCAGATCATAGTTTGGAAAATCCTATGTACACCAAAACACCACTGACATTTCATTTTTACACACTCTTTCAAAAATACTTTTGAATGAACAGCTGACTGGCAAAAAGGAGAGAAGATACACTGTAATCAAAAGGCGATTTCTTAGTCTTTAGTATATTTTGTCACACTTGTATGTTTCAGATCAACAAAGAGCATTTTGTATTTGATAAAGGTAACTTGTGTAAATACAGTACATGTATTTTCTTACTTTTCATTTTATTTATTATTATTATTACTCGAAAAAGGTTCTCCAAACCTACCTGACCCTGTGTGAAAAAGTAATTATTACCAACCTAATAACCAGTTGTCTGACTCTTTGCAGCAAGAACTGCGATCAAGTGTTTGATATTGGTGGCAATGAGCCGTTCATAGTACAATGGAGGAATTTTGGCCCACTCTTCTTTAATTCAGTGACATTGGAGAGTTTTTGAACGTGAAAGGCCTCTTTAAGGTTATGCACAGCCATCTCAATCTGATTTAATTCTAAATTTTCTTTAGACAACTCCAAAACCTTTATTTTGCTTTTTGTTGAGCCATTCAGAGGTGGACCTCTTGCCGTATTTTGGATCATTGTACTGCTGCATAGCCCAAGGGTGCTTGTGCTTTAGGGCACAGACAAATGGCCACCATTCTCCTTCAGGATTTTGAGGTAGAGAGCAGAATTCATGGTTAAATCAATTACGGCAAGTGGTCCGTCACACTATCCCCACCATATTTGCCTCTTGAAGTCTGTTTCTTATTGATGAATCATGAACTCCTGAGCTTAAATGAGACAGGTGAGGCCTGCAGTTCCTTAGATGTTGATCTATGTTCGTTTGTGACCTCCTGGATGATTTGTTGGTGCGCTCTTGGAGTAACTTTGGTCGGCTGGCCACCCTTGGAAAGGTTCATTATTTTTCCAAGTTTTCCCTATTTGTGGATAATGGTGCTCGAAGTGGTTTGCCTTAGAAATTTCTTTGCAATCATTTCCGGAGTGATAGATGTCAGTTACTTTCTCTGTGGCATGGTGGTTATCACTGTTGTCTTGAATAAGAATAACCAGAAGAGAATGAGTGGATTATTTTTAATAGGTTAATGCATAATGTTCTTCCTCTTCAGACTTACTCACTGTATGTGTTAAATTAGAATGTATTATGGCCTCTGTCCCTCTACCCTGGATGTCTCAGCCGTCACTTGTTCTTTCTCAGGTTGTTTGGCGAACGTTGAAAAGTGTTGTACTGCAGAAAATATTCATCTTGGGATATTAATACTGCTTAACTGTTTTGACAGAATGTGTAATCTATTCAGTAAAATGTGAAGGAAGAGTATATAAGATGAGATAAGGAATCAAGCTCACTGTGCCAGCAGCTGTTTGTTTTTGAAATGGTATCTTTGAGAGTGACCTCTTCATGCACCCAGCTTGCTGGAAAAGTAAAAGGCTGTGAGAACCGATAACAGAAATTGTAATTACATAAATGGAGGATTTTTTATGCAGCCCTAACTACATGAGACACTGCAATTCAGTAGAAATAAAATCATGCAAATAACATTTCTTTTAGATGGTTGCCGCTTGCATGCCTCTCCCATCGTAATTGCAGTGTTTTGTGAAAATTGTCACACATGTTTTCAACAGCTTTATTTTTCCACAAAGAGCTCTAGCAATCTGAGAGGGAAAATAAAAGAGAAAAAAACAAAGAGCCCGGCCATGTAATTGGGCTGAAATTACACTAACAGTCTATTGTTAAATGTGTTAAATGAGAGTTTGATGCTGGTTACTGGCACTTTTTTCAAGTATCCATCACATGCTCCAGAGATGGAGATGCATTCACAGCTTTTATCAGCACTCAGCACTGATAAAAGCACTCGACAGTGGATTAAAAAAAGAAAGTGTGATATGTAAATGAATTTGCCCCAGATTCCGCATGGATATTTTTAGTGCATCAAGTGCATCTTGGTACACCTAAGCACTTGGTGGTTTTAATAAAAATAAATAGAAAAATAAAAATAAAATGAAATCTTAGCTTTATGATCTAAATCCCGATTTTGAAGCTATGGATGTTTGGATCATTCTCTATCCCATTAGACTGTTTTTCACTAAGCGCTGAGTGTCACTAGCTCTTTGCGTTAACTCTGTGCCTAAATTGATTTGTTAACATTTTCACATAGTCACATTAGTCATGATTTATTAATCCATTGCCCTGCACCAACAACCTCTCCTCTTATTTTGTATATTATCCCAGTCATTACAAAAATAGGATTATTTCAGGCTGCCAGTCTATTAATTAGGTATGTTGGTTATATCAGGGAGCTTGAATAACCTCTGGTGAGTTCTGTGATTAGAGCAGCCTATGTAGGCTCTATGTCAGCCACATCTTCGGGACTGCATTGTGGCCTTTCACAGATTTAGCCAGTCACGCAGTCCATTGGAACAACTGTTGCAGATGACGTGTGGAGCCCAAGATTTATCCTGGTCACCCAGCAGACAGCCAAAGCACAATTTGTATATCTTCTTAAGGTTTGTGGTAATTGGGCGACACTGTGCTTCCGTCATGAATGAACCACACACGTAACAGAAACTGTCTGGATGATTAATACAATTTCTAGACATGGTAACAACTAAAATCAATCACAATTAATGCCGTCTGTAACATAAAACACAGGGAACTGTTGTTAAATCTGGTAATACAAATTATTTTACACTAATTATCTCAGTCTGAATGGATCCAGTCTCTTGGAGAGGGCTGGACTCTGTTCCAGTCTGGAGGCAGCTGGCAGGGATGAGCATTTTTGTATCCCCCTGAGTGTGCTCCCTGTACATTGGGAATTTTGCCAGCAGATGAGAGGATTGTTTCCCTGCAACTTCGGATGTCCTACTGTCTTACTGGGAGACCCCAGTGCTCATGTGAGCAATCACAGCGAGACCTGAAGGACAGTGTGAGGAAAAGCCTGTAAAGTGGTCTGTTATTAGACCTGTGCACATAACAGTTTGTCTGTAATGAACACCGTCTTTGAAGGATGTCCATAAGATCATGTGGCATCAGGACATGTGTTGCAGGTCAATTTTGTATGATTGTGACGATAAGATTTGTAATCATATCATCCACTCTGTCATATGTTCTGGACACTTGGGTGAAGAGAGGACCTGATCACCGCCCAGTGATGAGTTGGATGAGGTGACGAGGGATGATGTCGGACAGACTTTGCACACCAAAAATTTATTGTGATGGTGTATTGTGAGTAGTGTCTCTGAATCAGGGAAAAGTGACTGCCCCAAGTGGAGGAGTTGAAGTATCTTGGAGTCTTGTTTATGAATGACAGGAGAAAGGAGCAGGAGATTGACCGATGAACTGGGCCTCTGCTACTTTGATGCTGACAACCTCACTTATGGTCATGAACTCTGGCTAATGACTGAAGAATGAGATTGTGGATATAAACTGCAGAAATGAGCTTTCTGCAAAGGGTCACTGGTCTCTCCTGTAGATTTAGGGTGTCTACACACATTTTATGTTAAAGATGGTACATCTGGTGCGAAAGATGCATAAGAAAGTTTACTTGCTCATTTAAAAAGATCTTAAAAAGCTCTGAATTTTATATACCACTCTTGTTACTTATCCAGTTCCAGATGCCCGTTAATGGGATTAATTATAATGCAAAAATACTGCACAGTGAGTAATGCCGTAATTTAAGGCCATGTTATCTCCACTCGTTTTCCAACATTCTTTTATATTTTCATTCATTTTACTTTGAAATATATTCTGCAAGATCTTAAATTACTCTTTTGGTAGTGTTGTTTTACAACATACTAATTGATAATAATAGATTAATAGATGTTACTTTGAGTAATTGGACATGCAATATTGTGAAAAGGTATTTATGCCCTCCCTGATTTCTTTCTTTCTTTTTGCAAATTTTAATATTAGAAAAAGTTAATCTGAGTAAATGCACAATGAAAATGTTAGATAATGATTTAATTTATTAAGGATATAAAGTTTTCAATCCTACCTGCTGTTGTGTGTAAAAAAATTGTTAATGATCTGAAACATTTACGTGCAAGAAATATACAACTAACTAAAAAAAAAAAAAAATCAAGAAGTGTGCAAATACTTTTTCATGGCATTGAATAGGACCAAGAATTGTATAGGATTTCCTACCTCATCTAAATCTTGTGAAGACAGTTTAATTTTTTATTTCTGGAGAAGCAGTTGCCTTCTTGCTCTGTAGATCTTTGAAATATCTTTTTTTATTTATTTATTTTTTTTTCAGCTGGAGGAGCAGCTGAGTCGTCTGCAGAGGGAGAAGAATGACCTGCAGTCAAGAATGGAGGAGGACCAAGAGGACTTCAATGAGCTGATGAAGAAACACAAGGCTGCTGTGGCCCAGGTATGATTTCTTTCTTGTTTAATGTACACTGGCAATAAAAAGTTTGTGATCCATTTCAAATGATCATTAAATCCAATAAAATGTTGTCTAATCTTAGATTTGTTTCATGCCTTGTTTTCCATTTTTTGGGGTTTCAGTCAGCTCAGAACCTGGCTCAGATCAGTGACCTTCAAGCCCAGCTTGAGGACGCCCTAAAGGAGAAGCAGGAGATTCAAGAGAAGGTAGATGATGACTTTTGTTCTTGGCATAAAAATGGAGAAGTGGCATGGTCAGCCAGGCTTTACTCTGTCTAAGAACAGAAAATGGGAATAATAATAATATAATAATAATAATAATAAATGGTAGAGATGCAAGCAGTATGTTTTTGCTCTATTTGAGCACTCAAGTTCTCCAAGCATGTGAAAAGATGGGAAAGGAGTAGCATAATTTAAAAAAACAAAACAAAACAGGAGGATAGAGTAAGTGAACAGAAATTCAGTCCTTTCATCATCAAAAAATAAAAATAAAAAAAATAAACATTTTGAATTAGACTCTTTAAAAGTCAAATGTGAACAATTTAGGTGGATCTGTTTTAGGGATATTTCATCTTCCAGAGGACTCCATTAGGTCTTTATGGTTATTCAAGTTTTGCAGCGCTCACTTAAATATGGATAGCTTAATTCAAACAGTGGGTTGGTTTACCTTTTATGTTTGGTAGTACAACCAGTGTAAAACTAGGAAAATCTTGACACCCAATAATTTTTCTGTATCATATTGTATGCCAGGGGTAGGCAACCTTTCTGATGATGAGTGCCATCTAAAATTTCCTCAGAAGTCAATGTGCCATATGATTGCATTAGCAATAAATTTAATAACGCTCTATATTAACAGTTACACAATATATAGAACCACTTTATAGAATTATATTTGTTCGCAGATGTTGGCAGCTATCAGCGAATAGTTATCAGCTATTTTGAAACAAAAAAAAGAGACTTTTTAAACATAACAAGAACTCCATAACAGCAAATGAACTGTACAACAGAAAATGCAAATGCTATTTATAGTCTCCTCACAACAATGATAAGAAAAATAAACTGTGCCAATATGGTATGTTTGTTAATACAGGGATACACATGTTAATGTGATCTCTGGTCTCCCACTCAGAAACACAGGTCTCCGAGTGTCCAGCATTCAGACGGCTGCCTGAGGACACTCTTCGTGTGAGAGAAATCTGCTCACACAGATATGTAGAGCCAAATACTGTCAATAATGCCTCTGCAATGTTCTGAGGACAGTTTAACTAGTCAGGTAGTGATATCCAGCAGGTGAAAATGCAAGCTCCATGAACACGCACAGCTGTGGATTCCAGCCGCTTTCGTAGTTCTGCAAACTTTGACCCCACAGAGTCGAGCTTTTCAGTTCAATCAGCTGCATGTCGATGTCCTCTGTGTCCAGCCAGTTAATGTGAGACAAATCCAGCTGCTCATTAAAGCTTTCTGGTTTGATCAGAAAAGAAAACATTGGTCCATACACCTGAAAATCCCAAAAACGCATTGTGAATTCTGTCTCGAGTCTACGGATTTCCATGGTGCTGATGCTGCGCTGAGCGGACAGCTCCTGAAGCATTTGAAGTGTCGGAATGTGGAAATTTCAACATTGCTTAAAAAACCGCCAGCTAGCAACGTCCCTCACTAAGTTATTTTTAGCCAATTACAAGTTTAATCTGGTAGTTGTGTTTCTTAGCTAAGATACCGTCATTAAGAAGCGGCACAACTAATGTGTCTATGCAAGCTAATTTGCGATGTGCACCGCTGGCCCAGCCATTTATTTTTTAATGCTTTAACTGCTCAAATTAATTCACTGCATGTCGTGCCCAGGGCTGGACTGGGACAAAAAATCGGCCCGGGCATTTTGACTAGAGACCGGCCCACCAGGTATTATAGGAAAAGCCATAAAGCCTTTGAATGAAAACAGACGCTGTTGTGACAGCGATGTACACTGTCTTGTTGGTATATGTATGATTTATATACATTTTACATCAGATAAAAACTTTGATTGTAAGATTCAGATAATTATTTAATAAAAGCTAGATATTTTAAATGAGAATAAGAAAGAAAAGTATTTCTTTGTGCCCCCCTCTCCCTGTTAATGCCCCACCTGGCCCCCTGGCAAATCTTTGCTAGACCCGCTCCTGCACAGTTACCAGCTGTCAGCTACTTAGAAAAGGATCCTGGTGTTATTTCTCAGAAACAGTTTATAACTTCCCTTCAACTCATTCATGTCACCTAAAGGTAAGATGGCGCCTGTGTGTTTGGCATGCCGTCAACCGCTCTTTTTTATCTGTTTGATTTTATTGTTTTTAGCTAGAGCTGGGCGATATAAGATTTTTTCATATCACGATATGTTCTTTTCATTTCAGGCGATAACGATATATATCACGATAGATTTATCAAGATTTAAATGTGCCGTTGCTCACAAGTAAAATGTGAAATAATTAGCAGCTTGTTTTAATTTAAATATTTATTTCCCATAATAAGTTCAACAGGGTAGATGTACTTAAGGAACATGAGACTTCAGTTTCAGATAAATAAAGGCAAATATTGCAAACTATACAAAAGGCAGGACAAACAAAACAGACTACTAAATTGTCAATTCCACTTAGAAACAAAGTTTTAATTCTAAAAATAAATCTTAGTTCGTTTTACAGAAGAACAGACAAAATTGACTAACTTTTGTCAATATCAAATAAACCGAGAACTAAAAGGAAATTCTCAATCTCTCCTTGTTGTATAGCTTAGCTTTTCAAACAGTTCTAACAGTTACTTTAGTCTGACAAAAGCCGAATGACGAATTAGCGCTTTCAGTCAGAGATTGAGCATGCACCGGTTTATTGTATTTCCAGACTTGCTACTCTGTTTTTTGTCAGACTTGAAATAGCCGAAATACCTTCACACTACGGAACTTCTGTGGCCGCTTCCGTTCGACAATCTCTCCGGAATTGGAACCAGCATCTGTTTTTTTCTTCGGTAACCTTCGCTCACGCTCTCGGTTGATTTTTCTCTAGTCGGCACACTCATTTCCTCCATTACCCGGACCGCCCGGCTGGCTGCTTCCCAAACAAATACACATGTGCGCCTTGGCACTTGTGCTGTACATAACAAGTCACGTGACGTGACACTGCGGCTGTGATTGGTTCGGCTCTGCGCTACTTAATTTGGATTGGCTGTTCTTTTTTTTCTTTTTTTTAAGAGGACAAGAGAGATGAGGCCTATCGCAATAGTTTAATTTTTCTATCGAGAAAAAGTTATTTCGCAATACATATCGTTATCGTTCTATCGCCCAGCTCTATTTTTAGCTAATGTTGTGCAACATGTCAGTTCAATACTGTCGTATGATCGCCAGACTTTATTGGAAATCGGCTCATCCACCAAAGTTTCAGTTTGGTTTGGTAAAGATAGCCAGGGTTTTCTGCCTCCCTACCTGGAAGCAGTACCATTGCGCTGGCATCCCCTACCACTGCCACCAGATATGCGGAAGCGACGCAGGAGACGGGGTACCCGTGGAGGTCGCCTCGTTAAGCTGAGAATCCGGATTTCTTACCTTCCTCACGATCTACGGTCCGTTCGTCAATCTTTTCCACGACTCTTGGTACCATCGCGTGCTCTGGATCCTGTGGATTCCTGGTTGGTTCCCGTTGTCGGCTCTATCGGGAGCAGCCCTGTTAAATCATTCCCTCTTCGGCATCTGCGTTGGAGGGGAATGGACCGATCAAACCTTCGATCGGTGGATCTGGTTGTCACTACCCCGGAGGTCTCCGAACCAGCTCCCCTCAGGTTGGGTTTAATAAATGCCAGATCGGTGGCGAATAAGACCTTCATCCTGAAGGATTTCTTTTCTTCCCATGCATTGGATTTCCTCTGTTTGACTGAAACCTGGAGTTCACCCGGTGAGTTAAGCGTTTTTTCTGAACTGCTGCCCGCCGGTGTTCCAGATCTACTGGCGTTTAGATTAACTGGCGTTGGTCGAACAGATGTGTGGCAGTCTTGCGTTTCAGGAGCTGCTACCGACAAACCAGCAAAAAAACGCCAAATGTGTCATCTTTGACACTTGTGAGGTTATCTCAAACACAATCCGTCAGTCTTGATGCTGTTGAACAACAAAATGTTTAAAAATGTCGCGAGTTTACCTGGTGATATCCTCATGCGCGACGCGATCGCGAAAACAGCAAACAATTAACACCACGCCGATGTTGTTCACAGGATAGCAAGAGTAAACGATCGGGAGACTCTTGTCGTCGTTATCGTTCCCGTCGCATGTTTTATTTCTCTGGTTTCAGCGTTTTTGCTTCACAACTAAAGCGTGCAGTTTACTTTGTGTGCACTAACATGGACTCGAGTCAACCAGCGCCACCTCTGGCCAAGTGCCACAGCCTACAGCCAGATCAACTTGTGACACACATCTGCAGCACGTTTGAATTAGTTTCATGCACAATACATTTGTACCTTTCAAATGTGTCTGTTTGTGCGTCATGCAAATAAATCTTTGAAAAGAATGAAATGATATCATATACTCATTATTGGCCTACATTTGTACAAAATTCCAAATTATATACACAAAGTCATAGAAATCATCGCTCCAATTGGTCATCATGAATTTAATATTCTCTTTTTCCATAACAATGAAATACGCCTTGGACAAATATGACACATCAATATTTCATTAGTGTTGTCACATCACATCCTGTAATCAGAGTCTGCCTGTGTCTTTTCTCTGGAAATAATTATTTCTGCCAATATAGGCAATCCATCAACATGGCTGGAGAGTTGGTAGTTATATACAGTCTGTATAAGTGTGGTCAATCTAATGAACATTTGTAAGGTGATGGCAGTTACTGTGAATTTACAGCATTTACACAGTGATTAGTAATAAAAAGTCAGTGACTCAGGTGTGTCGATTGGTTTGTCATCCGTTTTTGAGACTGGAGGAGATGTAGATTTAACACAAACCTGCAAAAAAATCAATGTCATTTTTTTGTTTTTCAACATAATACAAGGGTTAATTTCCAAAACTTGCATATGATCTTCAATTTGTAGCAGATCCACTATCACATAGCAACTGGAGCAGTTTCAAATGAGGTCAGTCCACTGCTGCCACCTGTGGCCAAGTACCATAGCCTACTACTAGATTAACTTGTGACACATCTGCACCTGCTGCTATGATCACATTGAGTAAAGGCTGAGTGGCTGCACTTACCCCTGGTACATCCAAATCTACCCACAAACATGTTGAAAGATGCAATCCCAGCAATGTGGATTGTCAACACTAAAAACAATCATTAAGCAAAGACAACAGGGATCAATTTTTTCTGTTTATTTAGCACCCACTACATTTGTAGTCGCCTTCTGCACAGGGGAAGTCCACACACACTGTGTGGTACCACCTTCCGTAGAAGGTGCATTCAATCTGAAAGATTGAATGAGATTGTCAGAGTCATTGTCTGAGTGTTTATTACTAATCACCTGCTGTACATTCACAGTAACTGCCATCTCCTTACAAATGTTTATTAGATTAACCACACTTATACAGACAGTATATAACAGCCAACTCTAAAATGTGTGTTCGCAGAGAAAAGACACAGGCAGACTCTGCTTACAGGATGTGATGTGACAACACTAATGAACTACTGATGTGTCATATTTGTCCAAGGCGTATTTCATTGTTATGGAAAAAGAGAATATTAAAATCATGATGACCAATTGGAGCGATGATTTCTATGACTTTGTGTATGTAATTTGGAATTTTGTACAAATGTAGGCCAATAATAAATACATGATATCATTTCATTCTTTTCAAAGATTTATTTGCATGACGCACAAACAGACACATTTGAAAGGTACACATGTATTGTGCATGAAACTAATTCAAACGTGCTGCAGATGTGTGTCACAAGTTGATCTGGCTGTAGGCTGTGGCACTTGGCCAGAGGTGGCGCTGGTTGACTCGAGTCCATGTTAGTGCACACAAAGTAAACTGCATGCTTTAGTTGTGAAGCAAAAACGCTGAAACCGGAGAAATAAAACGTGCGAGGGGAACGATAACGACGACAAGAGTCTCCCGATCGTTTACTCTTGCTGTCCTGTGAACAGCACCGGCGTGGTGTTAATTGTTTGCGGTTTTCGCGATCGCGTCGCGCATGAGGATATCACCAGGTAAACTCGCGACATTTTTAAACATTTTGTGTTCAACGGCATCAAGACTGACGGAGTGTGTTTGAGATAACCTCACAAGTGTCACAGATGACACATTTGGCGTTTTTTTTGCTGGTTTGTCGGTAGCAGCTCCTGAAACGCAAGACTGCCACACATCTGTTCGACCAACGCCAGTTAATCTAAACGCCAGTAGATCTGGAACACCGGCTGTGCTTATTTTAGCGCTCCGAGAGCTTCTGGTCGTGGCGGGGTTAGCTGTTGTTTTTAAATCACACTTTGAGTTTAAGCAACTATCCTCATGGACACGCCACACCAGCTTTGAACTTTGCCTGTGTGAACTGGGCCACTCGCCTTCATTGCTGTGTGCAATAATTTATCGGCCTCCTAAATATAACAAGGAGTTTTTATCTGGGTTTTCGGAGTTTCTTGCTGACTGTGCATCCCGGTATGACCAGGTCCTGCTACTCGGTGATTTTAATATACACGTATGTTGCCCAGGGAAGCCCCTGGCTAAGGAATTCATGGACCTGGTGAACTCTTTTAATCTTGTTCAATCTGTTAAATGTGCCACTCAAGAACGTGGTCACACATTGGATTTGGTGTTATCGTATGGGTTATCTGTCTGTAACTTACATGTGGAGGATGCTGTATTCTCTGATCATATGCCCATTTTATTTGACGTTGTTCCTCTTAGTCCTGTTGTTAAACGGGCTGCACCTATGCAATGCTATCGTGCCTTCGGCTCAGATACTGCTGAAGATTTTTCAACAATATTTGAACAACTTGTGTCCAGTCCCTCTGAGTCGTCCTCCGTAGATGGATTACTATCTCATCTGGACTCTGTTTGTAAATCTGCCCTTGATGTTGTTGCACCAAGGCCAGCCCTTGGCTAACCGATTTTACTCGAGACATTAGAAGAGAATTTAGGAGATGTGAAAGACAATGGAAAAAGGAC
The DNA here is from genome assembly GCF_036321145.2 of Pelmatolapia mariae. Classification (NCBI taxonomy): domain Eukaryota; kingdom Metazoa; phylum Chordata; class Actinopteri; order Cichliformes; family Cichlidae; genus Pelmatolapia; species Pelmatolapia mariae. The sequence goes on along the minus strand of NC_086239.1, from coordinate 4,224,053 downwards.
AGGCTGTACGTCTCTCTGGAAGCTCTTAAGATGAGCTGGAAAGCTTACCAGAGGGCAGTAAAGACCGCCAAAAACTCCTATTTTTCACAACTTATTGCTGTTAATTCACATAACCCTCGTGTTCTGTATAATACCATTAATTCTGTACTGAATGCAGAGGACCATGTTCTTTTGCAATCTTCTGAGGTTATGTGTAGTAGGTTTCTTAATTTCTTTGTGGATAAGGTCGCTAGTTTGAGACCCTCCACTGTATCTTCTGTTGACCCGGCTGTGCATGTTCCCTGTTTAAATTTGCTGATTGCTTTCCAACCAATTGTTCTACCTGAACTAAAGAAGCTTGTGTTAACTGCTAAACCATGTGGTTCTCCGAATGATGTCGTTCATCCCCGTTTTCTGAAAGAGGTGTTTCCTACTGTTGGACCACATATTCTGAACATAATCAATACCAGCCTCTTGTCAGGTCAAGTACCAAGTGAGTTTAAGCATGCAGTTATTCATCCCTTACTTAAGAAGCCAGGCTCAGATATTTCAGTAATGTCAAATTTTAGACCCATCTCTAAACTTCCTTTTCTGAGTAAGATCTTGGAAAAGGTTGTTCACACTCAGCTGATGGATTATCTAAACAACTCTCAAATGTTTGAAGTTTTTCAGTCCGGCTTTAGGCCGTTTTATAGCACAGAGACAGCTCTCATAAAGGTTATGAACGATATTCTGGTAGCGACGGACTGTGGTAAACATGTAGTGCTTATACTACTAGATATGACTGCTGCATTTGACACAGTGGATCACGACCTGCTGATCTCTCGATTACAGCATTGTGTGGGCATTTCTGGCTTGGCACTCCTGTGGATAAAATCATATCTCTCAAACGGGAGCTTCTGTGTTAAGTTGGGCTCATCATCGTCCTCTGTGGCCCCTCTGTCATGGGGTGTACCACAGGGATCTATTCTTGGGCCATTACTGTTTTCATTGTATCTCCTGCCACTGGGTGCGATCTTTCGTAAACACAATGTTTCATTTCATCTATATGCTGATGATTGCCAGCTTTATTTTCCTTTCAGTCATTCTGATAGCTCCCCAATTAGACTCCTGCTTGGTTGCCTTAGTGATGTTAAGTCATGGATGGCTCTAAACTTTTTAAATTTTAATGAACGTAAAACGGAAGCAATTGTGTTTGGCCCGAATCGTTCCTCTGATATCCCTGATGTTGACCTTACTGCTCTGACCCCTCGCCTGAAAAGCTCGATTACCAATCTTGGGGTAAAATTCGACTCTGCACATTACTCCGGTCCTGGCCTCCCTGCACTGGCTTCCAATTGAATTTAGGATTCATTTTAAAGTTCTTTTATTGGTTTTTAAATCTTTAAATGGTCTGGCACCTGCATATATGTCTGATTTGCTGAAGCCCTATGTCCCCACTCGTTCGCTCCGGTCAGCTGAGCAGCTGTTGCTCTCAGTCCCCAAATCACGGCTAAAACTGAGAGGAGACCGAGCGTTCTCTATTGTGGCTCCTAAGCTTTGGAATAATCTTCCTCTTTACATTAGGCAATCGACATCAGTGATGGTTTTTAAATCCAGATTGAAAACGCATTTTTATTCACTGGTTTTTGACTCAGTGGTTGACTGACTTGTATTTACTTATATTTTATTGTTTTCGTTGTGTTTATTATTTTATCGTATTTATTATTCTTATGGTATCTATTATGTTTCTATTGTTCAGCACTTTGGTCAGCCTTGTGTGTTTTTAAAGTGCTATATAAATAAACGATGATGATGATGATGATGATGAAAGGTAAACCCGTTTCTCCATCACCTGTTCAGCTCTGATGATTCAGTAAGGACATCTCCTGGTTTCATCTTCATGTTTCCTTCTCACCACATATCCAAACCGATATCATGACCAGCAGCTTTTACAGCTGTGGCTCCAGCAAACATCAGCTGATACTAGAAATTAATATTAAATAAATTCTAACAGCAGCTGATCAAGCTTAAACGTGCTGCTGTTGTTTAGCGCGACATCCGCTGGTTTCCTCTTTCTGGCGCAAAGTGGGCGATAAACAAACAAGAGAGAAATGCCGATCAGCTGATCATTGATCAGTTTCATGATTGAAGTAGCAACAGGAGAGGGAGGGGGAGAAAATGAGAGAAGAAGAGGCAGCTGTGCAGCGTAAAGACACAGAATAACTCCAGCTTTGTGTCTTTTTCCATTCTAGCTGAAGTACGGGACAAACTGTTCCTTTTCAGCTCAATACGAAACGCGTAATATTTTCTCTGAATGAGGGACCATTCCATTTTTTACGGGACGGTTGGCAACTCTACTAACTAACCTTATGAATAAAATGATCTTATCTCATCTTATATACTCTTCCTTCACATAAAATAAAATTATAAAATAAAGTGCATGCGTGCCCAGGGTTGCCGACCCCTGTTGTATGCTTTGATGCAGCCATGAGAGCATTCTTTCTAAATGAAGCCGTGCTCCTGCCACGTTGCGGCCACCAATTTTCCTGACACTCAGCAGTAATTAGACCATTTACTGCTGCCTAAGAGCTCAGAATAGAAACTGTGAGCACTATATGATCCTGTGACAATCATAGTTTCATACTGTAGACCCTCTGCTTTCCTCACACTGAAAGTTTCTAGAGTTTCTGCTACTGCAGTTCAGTGAAAAATCTCATTTACAGAATATGATTAATGTGTACCTCTCCTCAGCCTGTTTCCTTTGCTTTTGCAGCATTCTCTTGACAAATACAATCCTCAACATAACTAGCAAAAATACGACCTACGACCCTACAGGAAGTTTTTGCCAGGCCTACAGAATTTATTTGCTTTGTTCGTGTATAGAAATACAGAGGTGCATGTTAATTTATCATGTTATTTTGATGGCAAAAACAGGTGTTGATAAACACCAAACAAATAGTACATAAATGTGTTTATTGTTGTTAGTTTTTGCAAGCTGCATATTCTTTGACAAAGTAATCAGTTATTAATCAGTAATAATTAATTAGACTTTTTTACATATATAAATGAGAACACAAAGTTGCACTGCACTAAAAATAGTTTAACAAAATGTATTTAGAAACATACATGTAACGTAACAACATACATGTAACAGATAGCATTGCCATTTATTTTGACATTACACCAAACATAACATGTAGAATATATAAGAGGACAATTCACAGCCGCACTAGAGCATAATGTTGTTCATTTTTAGATCATCTACAACAGCTCATATATATATAATTGCAAGCAGTTAAGTGTTATAAAAACAATTCTCAAAAGTTATATAAATGTTGATATTCCTTGTAGCCTAAGCAGTTTATATAGCACGTTTCATCCAAACTAGTTAAGGAGCAGAGATATATGCATACACTGTGATCATTATAAGAAGATGCATGTGTCATTCACGCAACATTGACACTGACAATATGGGACACAGATGGCCCTCTTGGTTTCCATACTCAGGCAAGCACTACTGTCATCCTTGTAATGACTGCAGCTGCATGATCTTTTTTTCTTCATCAGACACATTAGTTGAACCCAAATAAAAGGAGACAGAAACACATTGTTTGGTTCATGTGTAAAGAGGGAGAAAAGTGAAAATGGCACAATGGCTGTTTTAGGGATATTTTTGTTTTTCATTTTAGTTTAGTTTCACATACTGTAGTTTCTAGTATGTTTTCATTGAAGTTAAATAAGGTGATTTCAGTGTTGGTGTTAGTGTGTTTGTGTTTACTGTATCATAGAAAGCATTCATCAGAGATCATATTTAAGGAGTTTGGAACAGCTATTATAAAATGAACACTTGGTGACTTATTGACACACTGAGACATTCTCGGTTCCAAGTACCAAGCATCCTCAAGATGGTTTTGGGTTTTGTAAAAAGGAAAAAAAGAATAAATTGACAAGATGAACAAGAAGGCATTTTCTGTACATTTTCTGTTAAGTTAATCGTTTATTATTAAGTGCTTTCACTTGCAGTTTCTTCTTGAAGATCAGTAATTTTAATTTTATGTAGATTCTGTTTTAAATGGGAAACATTTTAGGACTTAAAAAAATAGATGCTTGAGGTGCAGTTTTACCAGGATAGTAAAGGCAGCGTTGAGGATGTGTAAATACCTAGAGCTAGGTGTGTCTCCATAGCCAACAAAGTTCTAAATGAAAATAGCTGTTAAACTTTTGGAATGTAAAGAATTGAACTTGATTAGGAAAGCTCAGAGTTAGACAGTGTGTCGCACTAAATAGTAACATCAGCATATCTACATTTGTGTCTTAGATGCAAGCCCTCCAGAGCCAGATGGAGTTCCAGGAGCAGTCCATGGTGGAGAAATCCCTTGTCAGCCGGCAGGAGGCCAAGTGTCGTGAGCTTGAGACCAAGCTGGAGTTTGAGAAGACCCAAGTCAAACGCCTAGAGGTAAGAGCTAAACACAGGTTGGGTGCTGCTGGCATTGGTAGACATTTTTGAGAGGCTGGTGGGAGCATGAAAGATCCTAATAACGTCAGAAAGAAACTGTAGAAACAGAAAAAGGTCACCTTATGAACGTATTGCACTCCAAAAACATATCTATCAGTGTTGTGCTAAATCATATAATCTGTGATAATACTTATATATAAAAGTGTCATGAGCAGCATGATGGTGCTTATATAGCATTGTTGCTTCACATCAAGAAGGTCATGAGTTTGAATCGACTAATCAACAGCACCGTTCTGTGTGGAGTTTGCATGCTCTCCGCTTGTCTACATGGGTTCGATTTGAGTATGCCAGCTTCCTCCGACAGTCCATGCAGTTAGTGGTTAGCTTAATTGATGATTCTAAATTGACTGTAGGTGTGAATGTTTGTCTGTTTCTCTGTGTTAGTCCTGCAACAGATTAGTAACCTGTTAAGGGTATAACCTGCCACTCATCAACCCCGAATTTGATAGGTGGAAGAATCAGTGTATTTTTGCTATAGCAATCCCATGTGTTTAAGTTCCCTAGTCCATGCTACTAGGCAAGGCATGTCTGAGGACAAGAGCTACTTGACAGCCCTTCACTACCTAAAAGCATCAGCATATGCTGATCCCGCAACGGTCAGCCTGTCAGTCAGCTGCCCGGTTTCCAGCAGTCAGTCATTTGGTCAGCTTTTGTCTCAATCTGCATGTATGCAAATATCCCAAGAGGGGGCAAATACTAGTCATACACATTGAACAGGGCCCAATAGAGGATGTTGGACCCTGAGGCTACCCTCTTGTTTGGTTCACCCACAGTTTCTTTGTTTCTCTGTTTGGTCAGAGGCATTCATACCAGGGGCCTGTTCAGGGTCATTTTGCAGGGCTCTAGCAGTCCTCATCCTGTTCCTTCTTGCACAAAGGAGCAGATACTTTTATTGATGATGGTTTAACAACCATCTACAGACCTGTCCAATTCTCCAAGAGTATGCCCGTCTCCTGGAATCTCCTCTTTGCTCTTGAGACTGTGCTGGGACTTTACAGTAATACAAAACTCCAACAATCAGACAACCCCCTATGAGAAAGCACTTGGCAACGGTGGGAAGGAAAAACACTCTTTTAACAGGAAGAAATCTCCAACAGAACCAGGTTTAGGGAGAGGCAGTGATCTGCTGTGACCACTTGGGGGTGAGAAGAGACAAAAGTGGACAAAAATAATGAATAATTACAAAGTTGTGTAAACCTTTTGGAAATGGAAATGTACCATCCTGGTGGAACTAAATTTCCAGCTAATACTGTGTCATACTACCAGTAGTGACACTAAACCTAATCATACCATCAGCTGGGTGTAGGGATGGTGGTCAGTCAGAACATCGCTTTGGCCCCAAATTTGGCCAGCAGTGTTTTGCTATAAACTTTGATACCGATTTTCAACCACACAATTAATGTGTAGGTCCACCTCATTCCATAAAACAACATTGCCCTATAAAAACAAAAACTTCACAAGACCCCTGAATGCATCCTGTTGTATCAGGAACCGAGACATGAGCAGCAGGTACTTGAATTCAAGAGGTTGGGCCTCCATGGATAAGATGTTTGGGGTTTTGGGGGGGGATTTTTTGCACATCAGTGAGATACCTGATTGGTACAGTTTCTCTTAAATGTTACTTTCACCACCATTATTATACATCATATTTTTCACATTTTACATGCCATATCTATATATTTATAGTTTCAGTCTCTGTCTCTAACCATCTCCCTTTGTTGCTGACAGAGCCATTTAGCTCGGCTTAAGGAGAACTTGGAGAAGCTGACGGAGGAACGAGATCAGCGCAGCAGCAGTGAGATTCGAGAGAAGGAACAGAACAAACGTCTCCAGAGACAGATCCGTGATATCAAAGAAGAAATGGCTGAGCTGGCCAAAAAAGAAGCAGAGGCCAGCCGCAAGAAGCATGAGCTGGTAAGACAGTAATGATAATGATATCAGTAAACTAAGCAGTGCAGTCATATGCTACTGACATCTTAGGAGACCCTGCACAGCATCCACAAGCAATATATCAGCAACACTGAACTCATCAGCCTTTGGTCCAGACTAGCTGAAAGGTTCATTTTATCTCTTGCTTCATTAACAGGAAATGGACATTGAGAGCTTGGAGGCTGCAAATCAGAGCCTGCAGGCAGACCTTAAGTTGGCTTTCAAAAGGATTGGTGACCTCCAGGCAGCCATTGAGGATGAGATGGAGAGTGATGACAACGAAGACCTTATTAACAGGTATGGTGCCACTTATATGTGTAACTGAAGCTGAGGTTTAAAATCACTCTTTTCTGTAGTGGTTACAATACTAGTTCTCAAGATTAAATCTGGAGAAAATTATCAATATTTTAATGTGACAATCTAACTGTTTTCACTGGTGGCTGCCTTTTTTTTATATCTAACTGAAAGAGGGTTTTCATCAAGTTGGTTATAGTTTGACAAGGTATCCAAGAAGAAAAATTTCACGTTTAAAATGATGTCAACAAACCAGTCATTGTCTGTCAGCCAGGACAGCTGTCATGTTGAGCTCTCATTGACCATTGAACATCAGCTCCACTGACAGTTCCAATGAAAAATGCAATGGCTGTATAGTATATAGTATATAGTATACAATAGCTGTATCCTTTTTTGACAGAGTGAGATTTGATCTCAAGCTGAAATCACACTGCAGGTTTTCATTCATATAAATTTAGCATGAATATGATATGCTTGTCTTTATAGACGATGCATTTCTTTTCTTCTGTGCTGCACCAAAAATTTCTCTAACTGTGACCCAAAAGCTGAAATGCATATCATGCTATTGAACCGAAATATACATGCTATATTATGGAGGTGCAATAATTTGTTTGCAGGGGAAACTCTTACATCCACATTGTAAAGACAGCAGACAGCTGTTTGAACTCTAAGTTTAAACCGCTGGGAATTAAAGTCAAAATTAATGGGCATAGCGTATAAAACAGTAAAGGACAGAGTTAGATACACTAAAATGATCTTTGAATAATGAACTTTTTCAAAGAATGAAAGAAAAATGATTTCTATTCATTCTGCAAGGTCAGATTGAAGTAGTCTGCTCTTTGTCCTTTAAAAAAAGGTTCAGAGAGTTTGCTGAAGAGAAAAAAACTGGGTCGTCACATTAATTCCTGAAATAATTTGAATATCATTCACGTTTCATTTTTGTCATAATTTTTATTTAATTTTTTTCTATTGTTTCTTTTTTGTTGTTGTTTTTTTTAAATTTCTCCTGCCCCCCCCCCCCCTCTTCATCATCACCATCATCATCATCACCACGGCCAGTTTGCAAGACATGGTAACAAAGTATCAGAAACGAAAGAACAGAATGTGAGGAACCTCTTCTCCTTATGCACACACACATACACATATTTATTTGTTTTATTTTCACCACTGGAAATGATGCATTCTAGTCTTTGAACATTTAGATGGATTTGGTTTACATCTAGTTAGTTTTTCAGTTTTGAAAAGACTAGAAGAGGTGATATTACAGATTGAAATAAAATAGAACATGGATTTTGAATGAATGTATGAATAGACAAATTTTAGGTTTTGGTAGTTTAGAGTAATTGCTCCATTCCAAATGCACTGATTTTCTGCAGTTTGTGCAAACAGGAATGAAAGCGTCATGTAAGGAGAGATAATTCTAAGGAGAGATAAATGCATCATCAACAGTGCTCAGAGATTCCCTTATTAACCATGTTTATTTCACATTTTATTGCATGCCATGAAGATGCATGAATAACACTTACAATACATTATGAACCCTCAGCATGAAAGTTTTCTATTTTTTGCACATTTGATTATCGTTAAGTCTGCAGTGGTTTAGTCTGCCAGCCTTGTTGCGTTCAGTGTTACTAACTTATTTTAGTTCTGGTCTTAGCAGTGCAGATAATGACAGAATGAATTTTAAAGATTTTTGTTTTAAATTTCTTGGAGTGCTCCACATCACCACTTAAAGTGAGTATTCTTAGAATAAAAACAGGAGGCAGAGATTTGTGAGCTGAGTTGAAGAGAAAAACATTATAGTCAGGAGTGTGCAGATTATTGATTGGAATTTTATGCTAGAAGATTGATTTTTAGCCAGGCTGGCCACAACTTATAACAACAAAGTTATATACTTGACCAGCTTGTATGTTAATGTATCCTAGACACTGGAACAGTCTTTTGGTAGGATTAGATAGCACAGAATCCTAAAAGCACAGTCAATAATGATGGCTTTCTTGACTTTGTGAAGTGGTATCTGATTACCCATGATCCCAGGTACCTGCTGACTTAAAGAGATGCTGATTTTTATGACTCACATTTCTGCTTCTAGGTGATAGCATCAACACAATACATCATTTATTCTACTGTGACATACCCTCTTTAAGCCTGGAAGCTGTGCAACACCGAAATATGTGAAAACCCGACAGACTTTATAAACTGACTGAAACAGAACTAAAATAATCTTTTTGTAAACTTACCTTTTGGTTAGCCACAAGTGTCGGGATCTCTTTGGTCATCCCTCTTGAGGAGATCATTCTCACAGTTCTTGTGGTCTATCCCACTGTGTTTATGTTCTGGTTTACCTGGAAAGTGTCAGTTCCTCTGTGTTGCGTTTAAATATCAGTTGGTGATGCCTAGCCTCTCGCTCCCTGGGCCCTCTTAATATTTTATTGCCCTGCTCTAGGGCTGGATGTGACTGTGACTCAGCAGTGACTGCCCTCCTGACAGGAGAAAGGGATCGTGTGTTTCTCATCAATCTTTAAATTGCACTTGCTTAATAATGCAGAACCCTCAAATGTCTTACAAAAAGCTGTCTTGCTCAACAGGCAAGTAGCACACTCGAACAGTTAACCTCTGGCTCTCAGCTATTCCACTACCTTGTCAGATTACTAATCAAAGCAGGGAAGTGTAGACTTCTGGCTTTCATGCCTGACTTATCATTTTATATAATATCAGATACAGTTTATTCTTCATATGGTTCACATACTTCATTTATATAGTCATTTGCAAAGACCTGCACATCTTGTCCTACACCATGAGTTGTTAAATTAGGTACCAACAATCACTAAGATATATATTTGATTTGATTTATGATATATATTTATGTTATATATATATATTATTATATATATTTATATTTGATTTAATTTAGAATTGCACACTACTGCTCCCACACTACACACACTGCCCCAGTGGTGTGCAGTGGTTTTTACAGCAGTGGTGGGAGAAGTGGTACTTCTCCCACCCCCTCAATAAATAAATAAATAAATACGTGAGAATAAAACAAAATAAAAATGAAGTGAGGAAGAAATGAAGAAGAAAATGTAGTCTTTAACGAGACAAACACACCGCTCTGACAACCCCTTACTTTACCCTTCCTCAACACTTCATCTCTGGCTTAGAATTTTCTTACTACTAAAGTGTTTACTATTAGTTGCATCATATTCTTTCAATTCATGTTTGCAACAGCTGTCCTGCGAGGGCCGCAACAGCTTTTAATCAGGTCAGAAACACAAGGCAATACATTGATTTGAAAAGAATTTTAAATTATTAAAATAAAAATTTAAAAATCAGAGCTAAATTTAAATGTTTAAACACTGTGTGATGTGGTTAACTGTGAATATATCTAGAGTGGGATTAAAAATTAATGAAAAATGAAGGTGGTGTATTAGTAAAATCAGTAGTTAAACTCTGTAAATTTAGTCAATCAAGGGATTTTGTACACAGGCCCAGGTAGATTTGGATAGCCTTTTTTTCCTCCATGTAGAGGAGATGACTAACGTTTAGCTAGTCTTGTTAATCTAGCTGAGTGGGTTCAGGCCAATGCAGAACAGCACCAGGGACAGAGAATTTCCTTGGTAAATCCCGCACTGCAATTGGCTTGAAGCTGGCCTGTAGGCTTGTTCTGAATTCCTGATTAAGGCACTTGGGATCCTGTTGATCTTGTATAGTTGTACACATTCCAGGATCCATGTATTAGGCATTGAGTCATTGTTGTAGTCAGTCCAGGCATCGCACTGGTTGATTAGTCTGGTGTTATAGTCTTGAGTGAGTGCTCTGTCTACCAGTATCTCATGTTTTGTTTCTGCCCCTCCTTTCTGGACCCTGCTCGTTCATGCCATGTGCCCACACACACACACACACACACACACACACACACACACACACACACACACACACACACACACACACACACACACACACACACACACACACACACACACACACACACATGTCTGGTTTGCTATCCTCGTGGGGACATCCCATTGACATAATGCTTTCCCTAGCCCCTTACCCTAACCCTAACCATTAAAAATGAATGCCTAACCCTAACCCTTACCCTAAACCTAACCATAACCTAATTGTAACCCTGACAGTAAAACCGCATTTTGAGTGTGAAAATTGCTTTCAACCCCGAGGGGACCTGGATTTTGGTCCCCACGGTGCAGAAAGTCCCCACCAGGATAGCAAAAGTCAGATTTTGGTCCCCACCAGGATAGTACGAACCCGTACACACACACACACACACACACACACACACACACGTATATAAAGATAAATCCAGGGTCTACCTCTGCCTCTCGCCCTATGACTCTACATCAAACATAGATTTCACTTGCCCAGCCTTTTCACATATGGCAGGCAAAAATAATAGATTCTGTAAGACTCAGGGACACACAGAGAATCTATACACGCTAATGATGAATATAACAGAGATGTACAACCAGTGGCGAAAGAATGTCAAGGACAATTTATGTCTCCACAGCACGAGATGTGGAGAGATGAAAGATAAAAACAAAGAAAACGAATGGTCTTTTGTGGCAAGTCCACAGTGGAAAAGATGAGGACATACAGTGGGTAGAAGCAAATCCCACAGATTATTTAATAGCTGAGACGTGTGTTGCAAAGCTTTTTACAGCTTAATAGTCTGTCGCCTCTGTCCTTCCACCAATCCCTTCTACATCATCTTTGCTGGGGCTGGGGCTCAATGCAATGCAGCTCCGGTATTACTATTTAAAGTATTATATTCCATAAGAGCTGGATCTCATAGGGCAAAGCATACTTTTTAAAAACCCCTTTTGAAATCTTCAGTTTTAGTTTCTGATTGCAAATGATTTTAATTTTCGGTGGTTCTAGGCCTTTCTGTGCTCCACATGATGGTAGGTTTTCTGAAACAGATGCAGACATGTTGAGCCACACTCTGATGTCTCTATAGGACAATTAGGCTGTAGCAACTTTATTTCATAGCACCACACAACCTTTGATGGCACTTAATCAGTGTTGCACTTGTTGTATCTGAGCTGATGACAAGTCCTGTATTTTACTTAATGGTTGAAGGTGGTTTGCAAAAGTGTAATGATAATTGAGAGGAAAAGCAGCCAGTGGCCAGCTGTTTACCAAGTCATTCTGTCAAAAACCAATATTATAAGTGTATGAATATAAGTGCATGTGTGCACAGAACTGCTGATGAAAATAATTACCTGATGAATAGAAATGTTGCACATTCCTATGTCTTAACAAAAAAAATAATTTTTCATCAGCAGTATTGTCATAAGATTTCACTGTAACAATTCAGAGTGGTACTCAGTAGTTTGCTTTCCCCCTACATACTTGTATGCATGCCTGTCAACGTCATTTGGACTCGAAACATAATGTCCACTCGAGGACATCAGGCCCTCAGGCCACCCTCACCAAGTCTTGTTTGGTCAGAGACATTTATACTAGAGATCATTTTGTAGGTCTCTGGCAGCGCACATCCATGCCAAACACCTTTAGGCAGGATGCTAACTCCAAATTGCTCTCAGATGCACCTTTTGAAATATGAATGTGTGAATGTTAGATAGAACGAATAGTGCTTGTGTACATAGGTGTGAATAGATGGATGTGAGTGAGGCATACTGTATAAAACGCTTTGAGTGCCCAGAGTAGAAATATGTTTATATAACCGGTCCATTTACCATTTAAACCGGTCCTACTGATGGGTTAAAGACCTTTTATGGCCTGTTATACGAGAGTAACTGCCTGTCTTCTGCAATTTCCTCCATGCTCTTTAAACTGTGCTGGGAGACACAGTAAAATAATAATAATTTTGTCCATATCTCTCTAGTATGCGCAAAACTTGAAAACAGTTACCCACAAAACAACTGTGTGATGGAGATGTTCACTTCTTATACAATTTAAAAAGAACAAAAAAACCCACAAAATGCTAAATTGCTAAAATAACCGGATCTCCAGTTCCTTTGAATGATAATAAGAATAATAATAATAATGTATACTTTATTTGTCTGTTGAACTGTATATATCAAAGCTGTTGTGCCTTGCATTATATCTCTGTCATGTTGTTTCTTTGTCACTGAAGTAGAGAAGTTTAATGTTTGCCAGCATTGGTAGCGCTCATTTAACCCCTTAACGCCTGGTGGATCCTATTTCAGACACAGACACGGTTTTTGTGAGTTTTTGAGATTTCTGCATCATCAGTGTGATTACCCCCACCCCCACCCCCACCCCACCCCCCAAAAAACCCTAAATAAATGTAATTGCAAAAAATACCAAATGTAACAAATACAGTACAAATTGAAATTCATATACACAAATTTCTATTCCTTTTTGTAAAATTGCCAGAAGGTTCAATAAACACTCAAAAACGTGTGAAATTTCTGGCATTGATTTCATGGTTTGATAACCATAAGTGAAGTCTTAAGGTGTTGACATCTCTGCAACCTTGACTTGACATGCATGTGTTTTTTTTCCCCCTAGAATAAATGCTACAGCCACCCTTCGCTGCCACACTAACACCACACACGAACATTACTACCTGTGCTAACTGCCATTTCACATTCATATTCCATCACCCTATTCTCCTCACTGAATGGCAATATTTGACTTTTCTCTTTATCCTGTTCTTTGCTCTCGTCTCTCCTTTGCTTCCGCTGACCTGTTTTCCTGTATCTGGCCTGCACCAGTCAAGGGGATTCAAACACAGATTCTGAGGTGGAGGATCATGTGGAAGGGGTGAAGTCATGGCTGTCCAAGAACAAAGGTTCCACCAAAAATCTCTCTGATGACGGCAGTCTCAAAAGCTTCAGGTCAGTACAAAGGTAGCAACTCTCACCGTCACTTCAGCAGCAGTTGGGAAACAGTCTGCCGAGACATTTGTTTTTCCTGAACTTAGCATATTTAAGCATATCTGCTTAAAAAGGTGAACATGTTATGGCCTGAGGAAATAAAGCCATCAACACAGAGAATTTAACTGAAAAGAAGGGACTGCTATTAAATGTAGTTTGCAAACTGTTCTGTCTTCATTGTCATCCACTTGGTGAAGCAGGGCTTTTTTTCCCTTTAGTAAAAAGAGGGGACCTTGGTAGTGGATTTATCGATATGCCCATAGGCCAGCTGGCACAGTCTACCTGAGCCGCTTGCTGAGATTAATGAATGTGTCTGCGAGCTGACGGTTTTGACTGGGCCAGATTTATCTCCTTACCAGATTTAACTTTCCTCCCTCAGTTGAGCCTAGCTGAGTCATTCCCAACTTTAAATACTTGGTGTTTTTAAATTTCTCTCAGCAGCTTCACCCTATGGACACACACTTTCAAGTTCAGTGACTAACTGCCAGTACACAGGTACAGATACTTTAGAGTTCCTGTTGGGTTTTTTAACTCATTATAGAACAGCTCAAAAGAAAGGACTACGTTTTAAGGGAGAATTTAAGCTGTGGTGAAGTTCATTTTTCTGTGGGATATTTGAGTTGGAGAGTTTCAGCCACATTATGTGAGTGAAATGCATACAAGTCCACTTTTATGTGCTCGTGAAAAAATGTATTAAAAGTCAGACATTTTTATAGGATTGTATAGATGGGTAGACAAATTAGCCCTGAACCAAACCTGAGTGGTATTGTGTTACATTGCTTTCCTTGCTTTCATCTAATTTTGCTAAATTTCAGCACTTGCATTTCTTCTCTCATTTCAGTTTTTATGATTTTTATCACGTTTCATTCATTCATTTCATTCTCTTCTTTCACTCACCTTTGCTTTTGCCTAATATCTCGTCTTTGTCATTTTCTCTCCCACTGTCTTTATTTCTTTTGTCTCTTCCTGTTTTTCTTTGTAGAAGTGCTGTAAATGTAGAAGCAAAGGAAGGAAAAGAATTGAAAGAGGGTAAGGAATGGAAAGAGGTGAATAAAGAAGGCAGAGAGGTAGAAACAAGCAGGCCAGTTTCAGTGATGAGCTCCCTAAGCTACAGAAAACGATCCAACCTCAGTAGCAAAGGAGATGCCCTCTTCAGTGAGAATGCTGAGTCAGAGGATACGCTATCCTTTCGTAAACCGAAACCCCAAGCTTCTGATTTTCAGAATGATGCATACTTAGCCAGCTCAAGGAGAAAGTCTCAGGTATTGGATGGCATGAATGACAGACAGTCAGTCATCTCCCAAGCCTATTCAGAAGCCAACAGCCAGGCTAGAAAAGGCCTGGACAGCCGCTGGAGCAACTTTGACAAAGAATCAACCATTTCATTTACTGCACCAAGTCGGGCCTCCACATTTCTTGGGTTAAACCCAGAGAATGATGCCAAGTCTAACGTCAGCTTAGGTCTGTCAAGCCCACTTGGACGCCATCAAAGCACCTCAAGATTAGACAAGGGTAGAGGGAGCCGTTCACAGTATAGCAGTGGTCCCAGTAGCCCTTGCTATAGCAGACGTTTTGGGGGTTGTAGTCCCGGAAGTGTTAGTCGGCCTGACTCAGTGGCTTACAGCTGCCGTCTTAGTGAGTTTGATGTTGATATTGATGATAGTAGAAGTGTGGCCTTCACTGAGAGGTCAGCATACAGTCCACACTCTTCAACTGGACGCAGTATCTCCATGCCACCACCACAAGTCAGATCAAATTTTGAAAACGACGCAGTTGATAACTTGGATGTCAAAACAGTCAGCCATCGCAACTACCTTGACCCTGACCTGGAGAAAGCCATCAATGAAGTCCTGAGTTTTAAACCTATCAAATTCAAGCGCAGGACTTTGGAAGACTCTGACTGTGAAGAAGAAAAATTAAACAATAACGAAACTGACAGAAAAGATACTCACCCTGTCAACAGCTTCAGACGCTCTGCATCTGCTGCGGACTGCATGAGACCAGCCAGTAGCACCAGTAGCCGCAGTAGCCGCCATCGCCACAGTAGTAAAGGAAAGAGCAAGAAAAAGAAGAGAAGCCACAGCTCTGACTCTGACAGCTCAGAAGATGGCCATCGTCACAGAAGCAGCTCCAAGAGGAGATCCAAAAAATCTAAGAAAAAATCCAAAAGGAAGGATGAGTCTTTGTCTTCTTCCTCATCTTCCTCATCTTCAGAATCAGAATCAAGCTCTGATGCCTCCACTATTTCCTACCGAAGTTCCAGCAGTGTGAAAAGGGCACCAGGTCGAAAGGCTTCAAGTCCAGAAGTGGATGAAGAAGCTGGGTCTCAGAGCAAGACTCAGCCCCTTAATAAAAACGATGAGAAGAAGAGAAAGAAGAAGGTCGACAGCCTGATGATGAAGTATTTATACCGGCCGGAGAGTGACTGATGCAGGCAGTAGGTAGACTTACCTTGGAAAGAGTTTTTTGAAGCATGATGTCACCTAACCAAACAAAGGCCTTTCACTTCTATTAACCAGCACATTAACTATTTCTCATACAGTCTGACTTGAATAGTTTTAAATTCTAATAAGGGGATTGCCTTTTTCACGTGTGACATTAGTGATGCTAACAGTTTTTGCTGTACACTTTAGTGACAGTAGTCTGTGTGGTGGTCTCTTCACATTGATTGCTTTTATCCAGGAGTCCTTTAGACCAGAACCGCCTCCTGGTTTGGTGAAATGTTATCATAAAAGGAGACACAGTCTATAAGAAGGTATTATTTGTGGCTATCTAGCTCAGCTACTCAATACTCCTGAGATATTCCTTTGATTTACAAAGGAATAAAAATCACATTACAAGTCAATTAGCAAATTTATGTGTGATGCACATTTCACTGTAATTAACTCCACCAGTTTACAATATTTAAATATCAATATGAAAAATTTCTATGTTTATTTTTAGTAGGTTTCTTGTTTTTCTTGCTTTTAGGCTAATTGAGGTGTAAACAATTCTCAAAATGGGTTAAAAATGGCCTATATTCGATTTGACCATACAGTATAGCTGTGTGACAGTGTGAAGCCACTATCCTGGGTAAACAATATCATGACCCTAGAATAAATCATGTCTCCTGCTTTACCACATTTTTCTCCCCCTAAATTTTCATATTCAATTCAGTGTTATTTATAATGGGCTAAATCACAACAACAGTTGCCTCAAGGCGCTTTAAACAGTATCAGACAGCATATGCTCTGAGACCAAAATATCTCTCACAGGCCATTGACAAATATTATTGTAACATTTTGAGATTGTTATCTCACCTGTCACTTTGAAATCTTATCTTTAATAACAACATTAATATGATGTGTTTTGGATGGTAGCATGTTCCCACATTGCTTGAGACTGCAAGTTTTTGTGCCCACTAGATGCTAGAGCAATGGCTGACATGAATAAAATACTGCAGCTCTCTGATTAGAAGAATATAACATATACACACATGCATGTAGTCAAAATAATGAAGGCTAATGAAGAAAATCTAGTCACCATATGGACATAATACATCCAAAAATCCAGTGAAATATATAAGACCTGAACTGTGAATTGTGGCAAAGTGTCTTTTACAGTATATTAGCCTTTTTTGATCAGACCAGAACCTTTCACAGCATATCACAGAGTGTTTTGTGTACATGTTGTTTGTACAGCTGCCAGAAAAAGTTTGTAAATTCTGATATTTTCTGTACAAATGTTATTGGATTTTGACTCAAGTACTAAAAGCAGATAAAAAACAAATTTAAAACAATGAAATCATGCCAAACCTTTTTATCTATTTATTGAGAAAATGTATCTGGTATTACAAAATTCTGAAAGGAAAAAGTGTGAACTTTTGGTGACTTTAGAAGAAGGCATATTTATGCTTAACAGGCTGCGAAAGGCATTAAAACTGCTAGGAGTTTAAACTACACCAATCCACAGTCAGGTGGATAAGTCAGCCGTGTTTTGTTGTGTGTGGAGGAAAGGGGGTAAAATTGTTTCAAGTAAACAACCAAGTCAGTTCATTTGGTTCCACTTGTTTTATTTGATTTATCTAATTTTATCACTTGTGTAAAAACTTGATGCCTGTTTTCATATTTCTACAAAAATACAGAAAATGTCATCAGATTAACAAGCTTTTTTTTACCCCAAATGAACAAATGAAATAATAACTGAGAACCATTCGAGGACATTTCTCAGATTTCAGCCACCATACTGTTCTCTATTCGCATTCTAAATAATAATTTAAAAAATCTGTTTGTTCTTCCTTGCTCCAGCCCGCCTAGCCAAAGACGCTACCTTTTCGATAGATCTGATGAAGAGGAAGAAGAAGAAGAAAAAGAAGAAGGCGGGGCGTCCCTACACTATCCTCGATACAGATACAACACCAATGTGAAAGGTCGAGATGGCGAGGACAAGCCTTACGAGACTGCATCATAGCCTTATGAGACTGTGACAGCTGTGACATTTTGTCTTGCATGCAGAGATCAGCACATTTGTGGTCATATGGACACAACCACACACCCAAACACTCCTACCCCTGCAGGAGAACACAAACACTTAAAATCAATGCTTCCTGTGGCAGACCCTCACAGGACATAATCGAACAGATACTATGGTCTGTTTTTGACCGTGCACTTATCAGTCTGACCTCACTGCACAAACAGCAGCTCCATTATTTACAGCTCGACTGTGCTCATTGCATGCAAGCAGCAGTTGCTTTGCTTGAACAGCCATCTGGTATAAAACTGATCATGGCTGCAACTGAGCCAAAGAACTTGAGCTTGCAATAATAATGGATCCTTTTTCTCTTTGTCTCTCTTCTGGATTTACATGTAATATACCACAGTAATATATATTGCCATACTACAGTGTATTGCCAAAAAAGCCTTTGTTCCAAGTATGTGAGCACACTGCTTTTCTTATTACCAGTCTTTTTCCTTCCTTCCTTCCTTCCCGTTTGGGAGAAGTGCCATTTGATTTAAGTGGGCTCCTCTACAGCTGGCTTCTCTGCAGCTGGGGTGCTTCATGAACTGCTGCATGGTACACTTAAGACGCTTTCATTATCATCTCCTCGCTTTTTGTTTGCCTGAATTCTCTTTTCTCTGCCTTTTACTGGCAAATTAGTTCTTCCTTCCAGGAGAGCTATATCACTTAACTGCTCCACTATGAAACCCAAACATTTTTCTCACTTTTAATCTTTTGTTTCTAATGTACGACAGATGTGTTTTTCAGAGGATTACTGTCAAGCACATTCATTTACTTTCATCTTACTTCTGTGAAATGGTTTGAGCTATTTTGATTTGACTTGACAAAGCATTTCCCAGGCTTTGTTAGTGAGGAAGACTCTATGGCTTTGTCCTGTGTGTCATGCTTACATGCGCTCTTGTTTCCTTTAGTTTTGAGGTTGATGTGCTTTCCTTTTTTTAAACGGAATAGACTTTGGACAACAGTCATTTGTTGGGTTCTTATAAAAACTACTAAAAACTGATCCTCAGCCAGCATATAAAAAAAGAAAAAATCTAGTGTTATGCTTTTTCTTATCACCAAATTACATGGAAAGATCAAAACTGACAATGGTTTTGGAACAAAATATGAAGTGCAAAAGTTCGCACGTGCAGTAGTGACCTGAGGGTGGTATTGAGGTTCCTCCCAACAGGTCCTTGACACTAAGCTAAGAGTGAAACCACTTAATATGTAGCTGCAGTTATAATCCACAACAGTCTAAGGCAGTTAAGATTTCAATGGCTTGTTCAATTAAACGATATAAAACTGTATTTATACAGCGCCAATTCACAACAACAGTCGCCTCAAAGCGCTTCATATTGTAAGGTAAAGATCTTCTAATAATACAGAGAAACCCCAACAATCAGATGACCCCTATGAGCGAACACTTTGGCGACAGTGGGAAGGAAAAACTCACTTTTAACAGGAAGAAACCTCTGGCAGAACCAGGCTCAGAGAGGGGTGGGGCCATCTGCCACGACTGGTTGGGGGTGAGCCCACATTTTGTCTGGTCAGCAGGGAGGACCTTTGTGTTACCCACAGTCACAGCTGCTACTTCATTTTTGTACAGTGAGAGGAAGCAGTGACACATTATAACAATCATTATAGACAGTCTGTTTGATGCCATCAAAGCTCTTAAACTTCCTACTGAAAACAGAAACCTAAAAAAAAAAGCTTTAAAATATATAGTTTTCCTTTTAGAGCTAATTTTATTGTTTTAGCCACCCCCTGAAAGGTCAGCTGTGTGACATTTGCTTCTATCCAAACGCTAGTTGATATCTTTATTTTTTTCTGATGTAGGTGGGGTTCTCCTGTATAACATGAAGCTGATCATAAACACGCAAGAAGCTTTGTTTCACAAACTGCAGTAAAACTCTGGGATATGCATTCTGAATGCACAGTACTAATACTTCTAAAATGGACTATTGGCTTAGTAGACATCTCTTCATTGGAATGAGAGATATCCATTTCAATAAAGCTAGTGCTAAGTTAAAATATCTAATAATCTACTTCTATCAAATTAGGAGTGTTGTCTCATTCAGACAAATAGCGAATTACCCGCGTAAACATAAACATACTTGGTGATTTCACACATGGACCAGATGTTACAGTTTCCACAGAAGTAAATGAATCTTAATTTGGATCTCTTTCAGTGAGTTTTAATAATGAGAGTGTAAAACATCACCAAGGTTCATTTAACTGTAATGTCTTTAACTGGATACATTATAGCCTGTATAACCAATACTGTGAAATCATGTTCAGTGTCATTTAAGCCTGTTCTGTTTTCAGTTTGGCGTTTCCTGAACAGCAAAAGGAAAAAAAAAGAGAACAACCTGCATTTTATTTTGACCAAAGGGTGTGTTACATCACACCCTTTGGTCTTTTGTCTGGTATTTACTGAGTGGCATTAGAAATGTTTGGAAGCAGTTTAAACTTCAGAAAAGCTTCACATTACGGGGGTGAAAGAATCAGTGGGTGTTCTTCGTGGGAGGATTTAGGTGTGATTCTACTACACATACTGCGCTTTTTAAGAAATGTTTAACTTTTCTTCTCTATGCAGTCTGCACGAGTGTGGAAATGTGTTTTTTGACCTGATTGACCTGATAACATGTTTTGTTTGAAGACACACACACACACACACACACACACACACACACACACACACACACACACACACACACACACACACAATAAAAGAAAGTAAAAAAGGTTGACCCAGTACTGACTGCACACACACAAACACAGTATTTATATATAAATGTGTTTATGATTCATGCTAGCTTTGAAAATATTTCCTATTTTCATTACTATACAAATTGACCACTTGTTACAAATTTTGCATTACTTTTTAATATATTGTAAATAAATGATGGGGATTGTTTTGGAATGGCTTCTAGAATGGTTGACTTGAAGTGTTTTGCTGCTGTGGGAGTATCTGATGCACCTACTTTTGTATCTTCGTGTGTTGTGAGATAGCAGTATGGATGCTATGGGTGGCTGCTTTTAATATTTATTTCACTGTGTGTAATTTAAGGGAAAATCAGCCTGTTTCTTCTGCTGCTTCTTTTGGCTACTCCCTTTAGGGTTCGCCACATTGGAGCATCTGCGTCCATCTAACTGTATCCCTAGCATCCTTCTGGCCAGTCCCAATGAAAATCTTACCATCTCAACTTCTAGTTTGACCTGTATTTTGGTAGTTCCACTGTCTCCATATGTCTATACATCATAGCAAGTCTCACTACCATCATGTAAACCTTCCTTGTCACTCTCACTGCTATCCTTCTGTCACAAATCAACACAGAAACTCGTCGCACTCACTTCATCGTGCCTGCACTCTCTTCTTGACCTCTCTTGTGCACTCTGTTGCTTTGGATGATTGACCCCAGGTATTTTAACTCCTCTATTTTATACTATCTCTCTCATTCACACACGTATTATGTCTTGCTTCTGTGGATCAGTCTCTGACTGGCCATTCAGATGGGTGACAAATAAAAGAAAAAATCTGAAACTTTAACTACTAAGGGCATCTGTTGACTCTGTTATGTTGTGGGAGGCATACCGCTAGCAATATTTGGGTCTACTTGTCTTTGTAGAGGTAAAGCAGTTCCTAGTTTATCCTTTACCATGTGAAACATTTCTCTTCTGCAGCTTTTACTTGACAGACAAGCACAACACAAAGTGAAACACAAAACTAAACAATAAGGGCAATAAAATAAAATACAATAGGAAAACCAGATAAAATCACTGGATCTCCACCAGGGGTCACTCAAAAAACTGACATGCATGAAAATGTTGTACACATATGCTGTGGTTTTCCTAACAATGAGATCTCAACCCAGCTGAACACCATTTGTCATCTTCAGCAGCATTATAGAAGGGTTCAATATTTTCTCATTTGAATGTTGCTGTAGTTTTAATGCAAAAGTAAATTGAGGATGCAGTGAAACAAAGTCAATTTGCAGAAGTTGAGGAACCTCTACTGTGTAACATCATTGATCCAGAGACTGATGCTGGAGCAATAAACATCCTGCAGTCAGAATTCTTTGCATGCCATTTTTTGTGTTCTGGTGCCTCAATAAAATTTAGAGTATACGTCTAGCTACAAGTCTTAAAACAGGTTAGTTTTAAAGTGATGTTGCTGCTGGACTTTAACATCTTTCCGTCATGAACTGACACCAGCTTGAAGTCTTTCGTCTGCTGCGTTCAGTTTGACAGAGCATGTCCTTTGTCTTTGTTTCTTTGTGCTTCTCCAGAAAAGTTTGGACAGCAAAAATAGGAACAACTGTCTGCTTTGAAATGATTGTAGTAATTCTTGTTATTGTTGTGTTTTGTTTTGTTTGTTTGAAAAGTGGTTTCTTTCTTTCTTTATAGAAATTCAAGATTCAAGGAATATTGCAGTATGTCCAAAATGCGAATATCTAAAATATGTTCTTGTTACCCACTGTTCCTTAAACAAATGTATTTTCCACTGCAGTCAGTAGATTTTATACAAATAACTCTCTCACTGAGCTAACACAGCCAATCCCTCAACATGTTTGTACTCTCTGCTCATATTGCCTTCATATTTTAACATTGCAGTCAACAACAAACAAATCCTCCCTAACAAAAAAAGTAACTTCAAGGCCAAATTGCATTATAGTTCTTCACGTCAATAGACGGAATTTGAAGGTAGTGACACATCTAAAAAAAAGAGGTTTGGATGAACAAAAGGTGTTCAGTTTGAAATGGTAAATGGTACTAAAAAGAAACCACTGGAGGAAGTTTCTGCAACTAATTAGATGGTCATAGAGTGAAAAGGTATTTGATGCCCAAGCAAAATATAATTTAGTACTTGGTGGAGAAATCCTTGTTGGCAAGCACAACACTACGACATTTCTTGTTGTCACCAGGTTTACACACATTTGCACAGGAGAGATTTTGGCCCACTGCTATTTGCCTAAACTCTAAATTCTTTAGGTTTTTCTGGTTGCTAATTGGCAGCTTGAAGCTTCAGCTGGCTTTAATAGGACTGATGCCTGGGAACTGATGAGGCCACTTGATGTGTCTTCTTTAGCCACTCCTTGTTACCTTGGCATTATGTTTTGGATCATTATCATGCCTCAAGACCCACCAATGACCCATCTTAGGTCTTCTGGCAGAGGAAAGGAGGTTCTCATCTAATATTTGACCATATTTGGCCCCATCTCTTGGCCCTTCAGTGCGGTGAAGTCATCCTGTACCCTTAGCAGAAAAACAGCCCCACAGAATAAAGCACCTCCCTGCTTGTCTGTGCGGATGGTTTTCTTTAGGTCATCCTCCAAATACAGCCGGTCAAGTTGTCAGAGCGCTCGGTTTTGGATTCATCTGACCACTTTTTTTTCCTGAATCTTTTAGATCTCCACTGCCAAACATAAGATGGGCCTGTACATGCGCCTTCTTGAGCAGTGGGACCTTGCTTTTGGTGACAAGAATTAATGCAAAAAATTCATAAGCAACTAAGAAAACTGAGACATTAATTAGAAATGAGCTATATTCTCCTCTAACATTTCATATTTATTGCATGTTTGGGAGAATGCGTAAAGGTTGGCCTCATGCAGTTTCCCTTCACAGGTCAAATGTGATTCGCCCTTCGTCAGTGGCTCCCCGCATGCAGCGTAGTGCCACTGACAAGCAAAAGCCAGCAGGAAGCAACTGGAGGTGAGGTCAGATCATCTGTGGAGCTGGAAACTGAAATGGAATTCTCCCTCACTGAGGCTTTTTTTTAATAGGGAACGTTCCCAAGCTGCAAACAGGCAGCTGTTCAGCTTCACCTCTCATAACACATCAGATCGGCAGCTTGCTACATCAGCACTTCCTGGTTGGGGAACTGGCAATTTCAGGCACTTCTCTTGGGTGTTAATAGCTTGTAGTTCTCTTCTGTCTGGAGTGAAATGAAAAGCTTACTGCCTTAAACAGCAACAGCCATTCTCTCTTTGAATTAGTGTAAAAATGAAGCATGAATTATTCCAATCTATCTTAGTCCTTCCCCTGGCTCATTTTCCTAGAAATCCTTCAAGTGGATTACAGATTACTGTCTGCAACCTTTGTCCTTCCTTAATCAAAATTACTTGAGCCCATTCAGTATTCAGGAGCTGAATGATGAGATTCGGCCTTTCAAACACTGTAGCACATCTCTGCGGGCTCGGGGGGGGGGACTGAGGTGGACTCGGATGACAGAGGGAGCGATAGTGGAAAGGCAAGCATGCCTTTTCCCTAGAGAGAGACGGTGACAAGAAGGTGCCATAAAAACATGCAATGCTTTCAGTGTTTTCTCCTGGATGCCTTGCCAGCTCATTACCCTTCCAAATGTAGCTGCTGTTTCTGTCTTTCCCCTTGGGCTCCTTGGCTGACAGTCCATCTTGTTTTCTGGCTGACTTGTAGTCGTTGCCTCTGACCTTGTGTCAAGCGTACCACAGAAGCCCCTCTGAACTGTCATCTGTTCTGGAGGATGAGATTCTCGATGGTGATTTTTTTTTTTTCACAATGGTCTAAATTTGTCATGTATGGCATCTGATTACTTTAATTATTGAGTATAAATTGTTTATAAAATGTTAGAAAATAGTGAAATATTATAACCTTGAGATATTTAGTATTTTTAGTTCAGCTTCATCCGTTTTGTTTTCCCACAAAAAAATACTTTAACATCATGATGTAAAAATGTGAAATTTTTTACTAGAGGGCATTCTTCACATTCATCATCAGTAGTGTAAGTTTCCTTTGTATCCATAAATCTGATTTAGATAATACAGTATAGAAGACAAACCCGGGTATCTTTCTTTTATCTGAATTTACTCACCCCGACATTGGCAATCGAATAAGCAGCCATACCAAGCTGGTTATCACCTCAGTAACTCAAACCAGAGTTGCCTCTGTGTGTTCTCATGTAAGAAGTGGCACTGGCAGAATCAGACCAGTCTCAAACATGTACTGGGAGCAGAATGGCTGATTTTACAAAGGAAGGTAAAACTGGCATATTAGAAAATATGAAGATGTTAAATGCACATTACAGGGTGAATACTGTAGACAATGCTACTGAAAACCTTTAGACATTCCTACTATCTACACAGGTCTGTGAGGAATTTCCAGGACTTTTATTTTTCAGAGAAGTTATTGATGAGCAGATGATGATTTCATATTTCTTCATTTCTAATCTTGAACATAACCTGCCCCGGAGCAGGTTAGGTCTAAAAGAAGAAGTGACCCATCTTTGTAGTACAGAAAACCCAATGTAACTCTAAAGTTACCCGGATAAGCCCAACTCATCGTACAGGCCTCTGGTCCAGTATTCTGTATACAAAAGTATGATGTGAACACTTTGGTGCACAAATACTAAAAACAGACTTCACATTAGGTATCAGGCTGTCAAGATAAGTACTGCCCCGCTGGTTGCTGCAGATGGAAGACAGGTGGAGAGGTGTAGGTGTGGAACCAGGGATCCACCCCAAGGGTCAGTTACAGGGAAGTAGAAACCGGATGGAAAAACACCGGACACTCACTCGGATCAAGACAGGGACGTCTAAAGAGCACCTAAACTTATGAAATGAAAAATCTTCAAAAAATCCTATAATTTTGAATTGGGAACAGGGAGTGGCATGTTCCATACTTGGATGTATTTTAATAATTTACAAAAAGATGATAGAAAAAAAGAGCAGTAGTAAAGATTAGTTCTAAATGCTGAGCGGCAATCTTATAGAGCTGGCTGATAGAAAAGGATGTGCAGGAAGGAGACCGAGGGATTTATTAGATATAACACGATGTCACCAGCATATAGACTGAGTTTATGATTGGAATTAGTTTTAATGCCTGAAAATCTCTCATGCTGTTTTGTATGAAAAATGCATCCTTGCCTAGTAACTAATTTTTAAATTAAAACTGACAGATGGGTTCAGGTGGAGGTGGAATTCATTAAGGGTCAGGTCTGACACTTTTTAACGTTTGCAATTCGATGGTGAGAACCTGAAAAGGTAAAAGTATGCTTTGGAAAGAAAAAAAGAGTCGGTCGGAGAAAACGTGCAGGGATCAAGGGTGGGGAGAAAGCCCCTTGTAATAGAGAGTTCAAGCACAGTGGAATTGATGGAGAGAAGAGAATAATATTAGGAATGACTTGCAATAGATGTCTACCTTACCTGTTACTTGATTGCACTACCTAGAGGGGGCTATAAACATGTAGTGTGTGACTGAAGAAGAAACACTCAATGCATCATGGGAATCTCCCAGCAGCCAAGACCTATTACAGCATAACTAAGGGAGGATTCAGGGTCACCTGATCTAACCCTAACTATATGCTGCAAAAAGGAAAGTAGAAGAGGGGCCTGAAAGCTGAAGTCTCTGCCTCCCATTTTACTTTTAAATACTCTAGGAACCACAAGTAAGCCTGCGGTCTGACAGCAAAGTGCTCTAATGGGATGATATGGTACTATAAGGTCATTAAGATAAGATTGGGGCCTGATCATTCAACACTTTGAGTGTGAGAAGCAGGACTTTAAATTCCATTATGGATTTAACAGGGAGCCAAGGAAGAGAATAAGAATTCAGCTGTAAAAACAGAGGCATCATGGTTTATGCATGGAAAAAAAAAACCTGATCAGTCATCTTGTGATGCAACATACATCCTCTCTATTGCATGAGGGTGTAACCATTTCATTTTGTACAAATCCACTCTTCCAAGTTTGTGTTTCACCATCTTTTCAACGTGCTATATCAAGAACCACACTGAGTTTATATAGTAAAAGAGAAACAATTTTCTTCCTTGCTACTAAAGTGCTACTAAATTCTAAAGTGCGATTTCACTGACTCCGACGGTATAGCAACTGTGACAGTTTGTCTTAAAACAACAATAATTTCACATTTTGACTTTATGGTCAAAAATCTATTTTTAGAAAGAAATCTCGAAATTTCGACTTTATTCTCAAAATGATCAATAATATTTTTTTAATGTGGCCCTAATACTCGCAGAGATCAGTAGATCCCAATCCTCAGAAAACATTTCACAAACAGACTTGTTGCAACAACAGTGTCCTCCTGTTATGGTACCATGCTAGGATTCAGCGCTTTAGAGCGGCCCATGGGATGGCTGCAGCTCAGGCAGTAGAGCACATCATCTAACTAATCAGAAGGTTGGTGGTTTGATTCTTGTCTGCATGCCAAAGTATCCTTGGGCAAGATACTGAAAACCAGGTTGCTCTGTGATGTGTTAATTGGATTGTGAATGCTAAATATAAAACAGAGTAGAAAGAGGTGCTTGCATGAACAGGTGAATGAGGCATGTTGTATAAAGTGCTCAAGTAGAGAAGTACTCCATAAGAACCAGTCCATTTTAAAAGTCTTGAGTGCTTCACAAGAATGCAGCTGCTCTTCTTTTTAGTTTGTGAAGATGTTTCACCTTTCATCTGAGAAGATTCTTCAGTTTTAAAACAACTGATGGAGAGTCCAGGTATTTAACCCCTTGTGGGGTTAAAGTTCTTGAAGGTCATAATTTTGTTAGCAATTGCTGTCATGTTGGGATAGAGCATTGAACCCTGTCCTATTAAATGCAGCTGCTTTAACCTTTGAGACAAAGCAAACATGGTTTCCTTGAACTAACACACGTGATGGAGCTCAGCTATCTCCTATGCCATCTATCCAATTTACATGTCTTTTATGCATATGCTGCATTGCAAAGTGCACTCATAGTGATAGCTGGGTCCATTGTCTCTCCAGGATTTCTTATTTAACTCCTATAGTGTAGATGTCCTGCCGAAAACACTCCGTCAGGTTGGCCTGTAAATATTCATCATCACAACTACTCTCTTTGCATTTTGCAGAAATATCAGTTATGATCACTTATGCTTGCATTGGCCTGAAACCATCATGACAGCATCTTCTCACCACAGTGAGAGAGACAAACTGACGTGACACTTGCAGTAAGCTTGGCCAAGTGGAAAATACTTCTGCTGTCACTCTCAGTGGCTCAGTGTCTGCATGTCTCGTCTAGCTTTCCAGTCTCACAGCAGTGAGTGGAAACTGATTTCTGTTGGCTCACTCCCTTCTGGGAAATAGTTTTTTAAAGAAATGGTACTTCTGTCTGGTCCCTCTACATTCTGGTTGATATTAATAAAAAAGTTAACATTTTAAGCATATTAATGAGTGAAAAATAACTCAGGAAGCCCATATCTGCAAAACAAATATTGAAAACTCATCTATTAAGTCAAAATAGCTGAGATGCTCTTGAATGTAACTATCTCAATCTTGAGATATTAAAGAATGCCAAAAGTCAAATTTCGCACATCTAGTTCAAATGTAACACTGTTGTTGCTTCATTGGTACACGTTATTGGGTGTGGCCTCTCAGCACAGACACTAATAAGACCAAAACAACACAAAAGCCTTCATCACTTTGGAGGTGTGTGCCAAGTTTCTCACTTTTAAACTTTTCTGTCCCCTTAAATACTTCCTGTTTCTTGGTGAGTTGCCATGCCAACAGGATGTTTTCATAAAAAGCATCAGGGTCAAAAGTTCAGACCATGTTTAAGATGAATCCAGTCAACCTGTGAGGAGTAGTACACAAAAGCATAAAACATGACGCTGCATGTTTCTACCAGGTTACACTCCAAATATTTCTATTGGCTTATAGTCTTGGTATATATTGTGACTGTTGTCACAAGTTGGACCTTATTATTCATCAGAAGTTTGGCAAGATTGAACAATGTATGTGTGAATGACAGAAAATTACAGCTTTATGGTGAATGACTGAACATGCCCCACAATGAAAAGTCAACAGCTTTACACTTTGCACTAGCGTCACCAAAGTCTGTAGCTGAGACAGACCAAATATGAAGTTGATCCTTTTGATCCCTAGAAGAAATCTGAAGAAGTACACTGTCTGAAAATCACAATAAAGTCTTTTTAAAATCAAAATGGCAGAGGTCCTTTTGAGTGTGGTTATTGTTTTGGGTTTTGGGGTGTTACACATTTGTGCCAGATGGTGGAACAGTGGAGCTATGGTGCCATTTTGTACCCACCCTGTTTGAAACCCATCAAGATATGCAGATTTTCATCTATTTTAGAGCATATTTTGGTCCTCAAAATAAAAAACAGAGCAGTATCTGCTCTGGTTGGTTGTTGGTACATGGGACTTAACTTTTGAATTATTTAAATGTAATTATTATTTTTAGAAGATAAATTGTGTGTGTTTTTTAGTATATCATGAATATTTCTGATGACTTGATCCTTTTTCTTCACTTTTACTCTGCATACAGGACAACTGGACAGAAAACAGGACAAAGCACTTTCCTTGCTGCGTAGGAACTGTTCATTGTGCATATCAGTGCTTTTATCACTAAAAATATTTACAGGATGAATGTTAAAATATTCTGTAGAGTTGAGGGCTCCTGTAGAGTTGCTGATAAAATTACACAGCTTTAAGTTTTTGCTTGCTTATTTGAATCATTATTGGTAGTTATACTGACACACAAGGCTCTGGACAGAGCCTCTGGACAGAGCCTTGTGTGCATAATAAGTAATGCCATAGGTGAACCATGAGGCATTACTTATTCAGGACCAGGATTAGGCTATCTAATGGTCGAGCCATGAATACTCTTCATATACAACAGTAAGATGTAATTTTGCGAGCTAGATATTCTGTAAGCAATGTTTCAGTTGATGATTATTTGTAGTTAAATATTTGCATTTGCATGTTTAATGTAATTCTAATTCTTGCATTTGTATAATGTCTCTTTGCTCCCATTTGCAGTCACTTAGAGGCAAGGGAGCAAATGGCTCAGTGATCTCTGTCGTTTCACTGCATAATTTTCCCATTCCCACTGATGGCCTTGGATGGCATCCATTGTAACAGGGCCTCTGATTAGTGATTAAAATGTTTACTGGTACATGGGGAAATGGAGCTAGGCAATAGTCCACCTCCACAGCCTAAGCACACAGCTCTAAGCACGCAGCTAGCTTCACACAGACAGATTGCTCAGTGGCTGATGTCTTTTTAACACCATTTAGTTGATAAAATGATGGAAATCCAGGGAGGGTGGGTCACTGATGCATCATCCATCCATCCACCCATCCATGTATACACGCATACATATTATGAATATGTCATTAATTGTTGAATTTACAATAGCTCAACAATGTGGGATTACAGTGTTGCGTTGTGTTGTTTGACCAGAAAATAAAACAGTGATAACAGGCCTCATTGAAAGAGTCTGACCCTGGTGTGTGTGGTGCAGGATGGGGGTGAGCGTGACCCACGGTAGCCACTAGTCTCACAGAATGACTTACAGAATGAATGATTTAATAAAAGATGTTTCATAAAATACATTTAAAAAGATGACTGACAAACAGTTGTAAAAGATAAAAAAGTATTCCTCTTTATTTAAATTAAGATGGGATTATGTCCCAAAAAATGTTCATGTGAAAATGTGCTAAAGATAAATATAACTGAAGCAGAATTACATAAACTGAGTAAAACATGCAATGAATTCTATCCATGTCTGACTGAATGTTTCAATGTGATGTGAATTCTCTGTGTTAAGAATAACAAAGTGAATGTAATGAAATGATTTTAAAGTTTAACCTTTGTGTTTGTTAACTCTTTTAAGTCAGATAAGGTGTGGGTGGGTGGTCACTGGCTGATTAGATGTCAGCAACTTCATTGGACGGCCAAAATGTGTCCCCCACCTCTTCATACAACTGACTGACATAATCAGGGCTATTAGGACTTTTCAGTCAGAGAGCCGAAACCAAGAAAAACAGTTTTTTTCCCCTCGCTCTTTATCCAATGTGAAAGTAACAAGAACCTTTTGTACTGTGTTTGGGATCACTGTCAAGCTGAAAAATGAAGTTATTCCCAATCAGATGCTTTCCAAACCACATTGGACAATAGATCCAATGACTTAGAATACTTTTCTGTAGGATCACCAACAATACTGGCTAAAATGCAACCATGCCAGAGCCTCCACTGTTTTACAGATGGCTCACTCACTGTTACTTACCTTACTACTGACTCCCTCCATTTGAACTGGGCCCCTTCTCCCAGTTTGTTTCTTTGTCAATGCTAGTGTGAAGACTGTCTGTGCTGACTCCTTTGCAAAGGTTTCTTTTAATAAATCTCAGAAAAAACAGTTTGGCTTCAACACTCAATTTTATTTTTCACAACACCCTCAGGTCCTGTGTCAGGTCTTTGCTGGATTTTCCCCCCATTCATTAAGAACATGACTTTCACCAATCATCTGCCATAGTGTTTTAGGCCTGCCGCATCTTTTGTCCTCAGTTTGTCAAGTTTCCTCAAACTTTTTGGGATATCTTGCACACCATGCAAAGATGTGCCATGTTTTTAGCTAACAACTCTTTAGTAAAAAAGAACACCATTTATGCCTGTCAAACAGTTCTGACATTTTTCCTGTAGATTCAACTAAAGAAATGGGAACAGTGTTTTTGTGACAGACTGCTAATAACAAAGTGCCTAAATACACAATTTCAAATGGGTTCTTTGTCAAGTTGTCTGTTATATGCAGACACAACCCTGATTCCTGTCATGAGTCAGGTGCCTTCTTTGCTTGATTCACATTTAGGTCTGTTAGTAGCTTAAGAAACAAACAAACAAATCCTCTGAAAATGGTCAGACACAAGAACTGGACTGGAAATGAGCGAAAGTTTTATCAGAAGTCATTCAAAACTTTCCATGCTATCGTGTTTACAGACAGAATTACACATGTGCACTAATGCTACCATAAACATGAGCCTCATCACATCTCGTAAACTTTCTACAAGCACTACTTTGTGCAAATCAACTCAGGAGCTTCAGATCAGAGGATTGATAGAGCCCATCTATAATGTTTGTATAGTAATTATGGAAATCACAAAATATTAGTTAGAAATCAGATTATGAGAAAAAGTCTATAGCCTAGTTACATGGATAACAGCACACATATTCATTATGCTTGAAAGCTACACATTTGATTACACCTAGTGTCAAAAAAACTAAACATACAAAGAATACAATCATAGAATTTAAATGTAGTGATTAAATGAATTTACTAAAATTATAATTCAGCTGTTATTATTATAAAAGACTTGTTGTGATGCAGATCTATAAAGCTGAGTTTGTCTTTGACTGGAAGCGTCTTATGTGGAAAGGTGAAAGGTCATAGGAGGGCACTTCTCCCAGGCTGAGTTCACACAGAAGCTTGCCAATGATTGGTCCGAACTTGAAGCCATGACCTGGAAAAATAAAGAAGCCGTCATAGTGAGCAAAGCACAAACATAGGTCATCAAGCTGTGTCAGATCAATTGATGTCTTCATGTGAACCAAAGGCAGGCACCTTGCAGTTAGAATAAAAATAGCCTGTATTTCTTGGGCTTTGTCTGAATAAGGCGCTGGGTTTGAGATTCACATGAGTGAACACATAAAAGAAAAGCAAAGCTGTTGCAACTCCTGTCACTGAGAATATACTCACTTTAGTGAACAGCACCAAATACTAAATTAGGGGAGAGTTGTCCTTTCTCGGCGTAATGGCTTCATGTGCCTTAGCTCAGGAGTAAGATGAGAGAAATACTATTTTTAAAATGAGGCGGCATGATTCATTGTTTTTAGGGTCTGAGAAGGAAATTGTGAATATCAACAGGGCTTGAAGAATGCAGCACAGTGCCATCTGACAAAGGTCTCAAGGCTCCTGTGGATTCTGTCTGGCTTTGAAGTCATAAAAAGCTGCCTTTGACAGTTTGGACCTGTGAATTTTCATCTTGCCAGAGAAGGAGAATGGAAAACCTAGGCCAAGCCTACAGGATGATATTGTAGCCATGGCAACTGTTCTCAGCACTTGCTTGAAAGTACTTATGTCACGCATTAATGATGAATGCATGAAGTGAAGGAGAGAACAGGAGGAAACACATGTTTCTGTGTTATGATTAAGGCATGTGAACTTCCTCAAAATATGAACTTTGTGAGTGGAAGGATGGAGACTGAGCACATCCAGTACACTTAATAATTAACAATTAGTAGTATTGTCACTAGTTATCATTGCAATTGGAAAATTGTATTTTCTCTGAAAACATGTTATCAATTTGACTGAAAGAATAAAAAACAAACAAATGATGCCACTACACAGTAATTCAGCCCACTATTTGGGTCTGTATTTAAATAATTTACTCATTGGATGGCTGCCCTTGTAACTTGGTAGTGACAAGCAGGACCAGTGATGAATCCCACTAGCCTTGGTGATCTAATAGATTTTTATTTAGTGCTACTGTGAGGCTAACATTTTTGGAGTTTCCTCTAGAAAACTATCAGGTTAATACATTTTTGACTTAATATTGGAAGGTCATTTATTAGCATCTACTTTATGGTCAAAGTCTGGCATGGATACTAACTATTGGGTTGCCAAATGCCACTAGAAAGGCTTTAGTTTTTAATGACACTTGCTGAACTCTGTTCATAGACAATAATTTCTGGAAGTGTTCCTGAGCCCATCTAGTGAGTTCCATTCCAGTGAGTTTCACAATCGTACATTGAGGAACATTTTTCTGAAATTGTTTGTACAATTTATAGATGAAGTTTTTGCAGGTTGGGAAATCTGTGACCATCTCTACCTCTGAGAAACTCAGCCTCTGTGTCCACCTATTACAGGAAGATGTTTGGTGAGCTCTTTGTAAACATTTGTGAAAGAATAGTTTGTTTTAAAGGCAGAATGTATAGCTATGTGCTTTTTTTTTTTTTTTTTTTAACTACACCTGTTGCAATGAGTCTGAAAACACCCAAATTCAAAGATGAAGTGTGGCCTGATACTTCTGTTCATATAGTAGAAGAGTGGAGTGTAGAGAGAGCATAAACAGATAGGACAAAATACAAACTGGAAGGCAAACAATGTTCATTCTCACCAATAAATCTGTCTTTGATTTAAGGCACATAATTAAATTAAATTTATTATGGACTTCCACAAGATTTTGGATACAGTATACATGCTTTCCTTAGACATTATCATTTGAAGGCATACCATACATTTTCATTGCATTGATACTCAACTTTATTCATGCAGCCAGATGACACACATTAATTAGTTATACTGCAGGAATGGCTTAAAGCCAAAGATCTAGATGACTTCTAATTTCCTACTTATACATTCAAATAAACAAGATGTTTTGTTCTTGGCCCTAAAAACTGTAGCATCATGATGTCTGGTTGGCATTAACATTGACAAATGCTGGATTCATTTTTGACCACGATAGGTCATTCCATGTGCATGTTACACAAACATGTAGGACTGCTTTTTGCATTTACGCAATATCTCTAAAATGAGAAACATCCTACGTCAAAGTCATGCTGAAAAACTAGGATAAGCATTTATTACTTATCCCCATCTTATCTTAATAAACTCAGAGTACCCGATCACCACAATAGACTACTAGCTTATTTGCGGTCCCTAGTCCACAGCTTTCAGGCCCCACTTCTGTGGAACCAGTTCTCAGCTTGTTTTTTTATGAGACAGACACCCACGCTAGTTTTAACTTCAGGCAGAAAACTTTCTGTTTTGAGAAAGCGTATATTTACGTAGTGTGCTGGGGCCTTCCCATGATGCACTGAGTGTTTCTTGTTCACTCACCTAAAGTGGCTTGAGGTGACTGCTGTTATGATTTGGTGCTATGTAAATAAAACTGAATGAAACTCAAACACACACATGAAGACTTGCAGCAAAATATTCCTGGTGAAAAATGGAAGCAGTGCATGCTGGTGCACCTCTGCAGCACTTGATGCACAGGCTAAGTACAGACCTACCATTTGGTGTGAAGCTCTACATTTTTAGCTTCATTACTCATACACCTCTAAGAATAAGAACCCCCCCCCCCATTAATACGTAAGCTATATTTGCAACATTTTCTATTGCAGGCCTGTTAGCCCAGTGAGTGCATACTTGTCTGAGAGCAAAGCACTGGGAGCAGGATATTAATTACAGTTATAATTAGGTAAAGGACACGACTGCATGAAGACATGGAGAGGTGCCAGGAGACACTATAGATAACTGCAGGAGAGGAGAGGTGGAGTCGAGCAGGCCGCATGGGAGCCTCTGGCATGTTAATTAGAGAAGAACACAAATGTAAATCCAAAGCACGGTGGTTAAGATCCTGATGTCTCCTGTGAGACTGAGGATACAGCTATTAAGTAACTGATGGGTCCTGGAAAATCTGTCACTGGGCCCCTAGAAATTCCCACTATAAATGCAGTTTACCAATCAATCAATAAAGCTGCAAAAATTTTTATATTGACCAAAAACGAATAACACTTCTGATAACTGATTCAACATTTGAGAACAAATGATAATACTGGAAAGTTTTCTGCAGTAATAAAATTAAGATTTGAATGTATGAAGATAGGGATATTATTTGGACTTTTTGAATATTTTGATAAAATAATTGCTAATTACTGCTACTCAGTGCTGTGTATTAACTAATTCAGACTTGACACAAAACGTACACTATTATTACACTTGTCAATAAACAATATTTCAGACTAGACCATCTTCAGCTGTTGCTGTCAAAATGTCATAAAGAATAGCAGCTTGTCAGGACTTTTGTGCTGGACTTCTTATTACTTTCTCCAAAAGGCTCCCCGAAAAACCTTCAGAGATTAGAACCAGATATGAAAAAAAAGCTACATTTTTATCACATTAACTTCCTGTTAATTGAGAATTGAGTGCACAAATCCTGATGATCAGGAATGGCTGGATGATATGATATCATGATCAGTCAACATGAATATCACAGCATAAATCACGTCCTTATTTCTGTCAAACTTAAAGGTTCCTTTTTATTCGTAAGTGCAGATGTGAAAATATAAGGTTAATTTTGGTTAAAATTTTTATTTATTATCTGTGAGAAACTAAACTGGCCACTTTTGCCACCGATCTGTATTTATGGGAACATATATCTCTCATCGTGCATATGCACAATATAGGGCAAATGTGTTACCTAGATGAGAGTACAGATTTTAATATCTCTGGAAAACTGCATCTCCATTCTTGGAAGCTCTCGGACTGTAGATAATAAGAGGGTCTAAAGTTTTTTTTAAGTGCATTTAAAGTCTTTAGACAATAGTAAGAAATATAGATTCTTTTCTTTCCTTTTGGTTGCAAAAAAAAAAAAAATTATGACAATTTTATTGATCTATAAGAATTATTAGTTAATCCTAAAAAATATGACGTCCCTTTTTTGTTAAATAACATTAATTAAGCTGTCTTACTTACATTTACTAAAAGCAAACATCTGGCTCCTCTTTCCTTCTGCTACTACTCTTCATTTCTTTTTTCCTCTTTAGGCTGCTGCTCTGACAGAGGTGAAACCCTTGAGTCCCCGAGTTCCGAGTAACACTGCTGTTCTTCCTGGAACAAGCAATGCTGATTAATTTAGCTGCTGCTCCTGCTGTTTTGGAGTTGGCACTCATCTGCACACATCTGGTGTACACAGTGCCAGCACACTTCTTGCTGTTCTTTGTCTTGAGCTGTTGACATTTTCATTTTAACAACACCACTGACTCTGTCGACTGAATCAAAACACAGACACTGTTTGTTTTGTTTGACTGCTGTCACGGTGTCTTGCCTTTAATAAGTGATTGTGAGGATAATGGCTTAATACAGTAAAGGTGTCAACAAGCCTTGTCAGCTAGTTTCATGATGCTCAGATGAGCCTGCCATTTTGGCTCATCTTTAGCTGATAATCCAAAAATGGAATAGGGAAAAACTATTTAAAAAACAAACTATTATTTCAATGTACTTTTTCAAAAACCATTTGTACCAATTTATTTATTTAAAAAAAAAGAAAAGAAAAATGTAAAAAAAAAAAAACAGGCTGTGTATGTAACCAAGGTGTGTACAAAGGAGGTTTGATGAGATTAATGCTGGCAGAAACTCGTTGATCTTGTAAAGTCTTCAGTAAATTTATCGTTATTTTAAAACTCAGTGCTACTGTTCCTTTGGTAGTACAGCTACACATTTCAGCTCTTAAAATGTAGGTTTGATCATTTAAACATGATATCTAAGTGCATCTAGAGGCATTAATGAATTATATGTGGAAATCAGTTCATGTGAATATTACTGACTAACTTTTTACAAACCATTAATGCACATACGTCTGATATGATACTAAAATAAATTTAAACCAAGATTTTTCCAAAAATATTTTTGACATCGTCTTGATAAAAATTGTTACTTGTGTGAAAACATTTTCAGGTTGTATAATCTCACGCCACACTGAGGCTACGTCCACACGTACCCGGGTATTTTTGAAAACGCAGATTTTTCTATGTGTTTGCACCTTTCGTCCACACGTAAACGGCGTTTTCGGTCACTGAAAACGGAGATTTCTAAAAACGCCTGCCAGGGTGGATATTTTTGAAAACTCCGTTTTTGCATTTACGTGTGGATGAGAAAAATGGAGAAAACGCAGCATCAAAGGTGTGCGCCTTTTTTGACGTCACACTGTGCGCCACGTTATTGTTTCGGTAAAATGAATTTCTACAATACTGTTACTGTTAATTGAACTCTCTGCAGTGTTTAAATGCTTACATATACACACACAGTTACTGTCCCTCCACACATACGACTCGGTTCTGCTTCTTTGCCCCATCTTTGTTTACTATTTCCTACCGAGGCTTCTAGACTTCTGATTGGCCAACATTTCTACACGGTTAGGAATATATCGCCACCTGTTGCTTTGGCATGTTCCTAGCAGCGGTTTCCTTCATTTCTGCTTTTACGTGTGGACGGGATTATTTTTTAAAACGAAAACGGAAAATCTCCGTTTTCAAAAATACCCGTGTACGTGTGGACGTAGCCTGAGGTAGACTCTGGGCGATACAAGCCTTATTTTATATTTCACATTACAGTACAAACACGATTCTCAGGCAGGTTCTGTCCCATGATGCTTACAGAAAGATAATCTGTGTCACACCTTAACTTACATATTTACATTTTGGACGTAATAAAGCAGCCATAATGATGCTGATGATTATAGGATAATTTTTACTAGATATTGTACAAGACTTGATTTGGGGACAGGAGAATGAACTGTTCAGAACTTGCCCCCTCAGCTGTAAAGGGCTGATGCGGTATTGTCATCACCAATGTGCTGGTTTTAAATCGTGCACTGCTGGCACGGTCTCAGCGCACAGAAAATCTGTGTTGTGCTCAACAACAACAAAAAAAATATAAAGCTGAATTGCAATTAAAATAATACTTTAACAATTCATTCTGTTTTGCAGTGAGAGTCAGTAAGTGACCGGTCACTGGCTGCTCCAGCCAATGATGCGATTCACATTCGTATATACGCAGCTAATCAACGTCGTTGACAGGCTATGACAGCGTCCGACACCGGTGTTTTAGCTAGCAAAGCAGCGTGGCTGAAGTGGAGTGAAGCCACGTTAATGACAACGTGTACAACCATTCGAGACGTGAGCAGGACAGAAGGACAGAACAATTGACGGAAAAAGTGTGGACTTTATACCAGTTTTTAAATTGTGTTGATAGGCCACGTAAAACCAGAGTTATGATAAAAATATCTGCAATGTTTGGTTTTCTTCCTGAATACTATCGTTGTTTATATTTACTGCGGGAAGAAACGGTAAAAACGGCGTTTTATAAGGAAAACGCTCGAAAGCACGACCAATCAAAAAATGATATGGCAACATGGCATTTAGATGTTTAGGAAGGGGGGGGGGAAGTTTTAGGAGTGACGGCGGTGTTTTGAGATGTGAGAAATTTGCGACGTTTAACGCAAATCTTGTGTAGTTAGTGTGTAGTGTAGTCAATAGTTTTGTTGTGTGTGTCAGAACAATGAGGCGACTGCTGAATGTTACAGGTGTTACAGGAGTGATACATCTCCTGTTGTCAGGCCTGCAGGTATCAGGCTGTTGTTCTCCTTTATCTCATAGTGGACAGAAATTATTTTTTGGAGTGGCACAAATAATTTGTGTGGCATCAAATTTGATGCAGAACAGCTGATTGTTCTGTAAATAGTTTGAAATGTTTATTTTAAAAAACGTCTTGGCTGCATTTTTAGGTAAACAGCTGCAAAAAACTTTGTTGTTTGCAAAACTCAGTTACTTTTTTTGAAGAAGTAACTATATAATTAATTGCCCAACATTGGTCTTTATATACTGTATTTTGGAGACAGAGAGTTACAGGACTCTCTCCCAGACCACAGACTCATAATACAAGTCACAGCTTTATTAAAAAAAAAAAAAAAAAGAAAGAAAGGAAAAAAAAGAAAGTTGTGTTTTCAAAATTGGAGTTCAAGTTATTTTTACTTCCAATAGTGTTAACATACTACATAGGTCATGAACAAGATTTTTTAATATTTTCATTGTAAAGCAGTTAATTAAAAGTAGTCTAACATAAATGTAAATGCTGTAATTTGATTATTTTAATAAACCATGTAACTTGGATGGATTCGATGCTGGCGTGACCACTGTGCACACGTCTAATGTTGCTCACAGTGGTCCAAAGGACCGCTCAGGGAGTGTGTGTTTGCTCAGACACATGAAAAATTAGAGGGAACACTGGTCATCACCCTGCCGGGTGGGCAAGCAGGCAGGCGAGCACTGCCTGGACACTCAAGATTTTGAATGTGATAACTTGAGAACGAGGCGATGTAGAATTTTGAAATGGCAATGGCAAGCACCAGTATTTTTAATATTACTACAAGACCAAAGTAGTTTAGTAGGGTGATTAAATCACCCAGTGGTACACAGTAGTACTTATCTGCTATAATATGATAATTAAATAAAATAAATTTTACAAACTGTAAATAAAGCTAATGCCAGCATTCAGTTTCCCATTTTTATAAAATGAATCTCTTTGCTCAATGGAATATTGTTAAAGGGACTTTTTCCAAAATGATTTGTTGAGGAAAAACAAACTCAGTTGAAGCTCATATTCATTGCGTTAAATCATTATCACGATCATCTAAATGGAACTGCTGCAAGTTTATCAACTACAACGCAGACTCAGAAAATTTAATTTTCTTTTGATTTTTTGTGATTTTGTTTGATTTGATTTTTCTGACTTTTGTGTCAAGGACCCAAGGACTTTGTTGACCATCAGGGATGATTTTGAAGAATTAGCAGGGATTAATGCAGAGTGTCCACAGCTGCAGGGTTTCCTGAGTGGAGAGGATACCTTTCTAGTGTTCACGACTACTTAAAATCCACTTTTCCACAGAGCCCATGTGCCTGAGACATCACCACACGATGCACCTTACCTTGGTTCTTTGTTTTTTAATATTAACTATTAACACAGATCTGGTTACGCTGGAAATGTCTCAAAAGGAAACGTCTACATTAAGAAATTAACACTAGCATTGACAGCAAAAAAATATTACCATTCCTATCTATACTTTGGTTTTTTGTGTGGTTTGAATAACTGTAACGGTCTGAAGCAGCTTCTGTCTGAAATTCTCAGAGCTAGAGTACTGACAGAATTAGCTGTTGCTAGGCTACAGCTTCTACTACAAGTATGCTAAATGAAAAGAAACCTCCAAATATAAACTGACATAGCCATTTCATTAAAAAAGGAATTAACAGTAGTTTTGAATGAATAGAAGTCGGCTATTTATCCTGACAAATATGGCTAGAGTTATATGTGCTACACAGGTTTTCTTTCATTTTTTTGGAGCCATATTGGGCTGTACCTGAAAATCCTGCTCCAATCACGATGTTGCTGTATGCAGGGTGGTAGTCCAGCACAAAATGATGGTCAGGCGTTAGCTGCAAAAACAATAAAATATGAAGAGTTAGTAAATTTTAAAAAACAACAACAAACAACAAAACAAGAAAAAAAATAATCAGAAAGTGCAGGTTGTTGTTTCAAGACGGTGCAGCTGTACCACTTTAGAACTTAAATCCCTTAGGCCCCCTGCCTGCTTGGGTGGAAGAATGGTGTGCATGGTACTTCTATATAAGCCTTTATACTGCACAAAGAAAATGACAACGATCAGACTCTCCTGTACGCACTGGAACTGAACCCTAGAGTTCTCACCAAGTGTATCAAAGCAGCCCTGAATTCCTTGTGGGCAGCGGGACTCAGAGTGTTAACATACATATTAGAAATTTATCCAAGTATTTCTAACAGAGGGGATCCACCACATTTTTCTATCCTCTTCTTCCATTAACATCCAACTTATTAATGTTAATTTGTTAATTCAACATAACATCATAAGTTATGTTACAATAGGTGTAGGCTGCTGGGGGATTCCCATGATGCATTGAGTATTTCTTTTTCAGTCACCTTTCTCACTCACTATGTGTTAATAGACCTCTCTGCATTGAATCATATTTGTTATTAATCTCTGTCTCTCTTCCACAGCATGTCTTTCATCCTGTCTTTCTTCTCTCACCCCAACCGGTCGCAGCAGATGGCCCCGCCCCTCCCTGAGCCTGGTTCTGCTGGAGGTTTCTTCCTGTTAAAAAGGGAGTTTTTCCTTCCCACTGTCGCCAAAGTGCTTGCTCATAGGGGATCATATGATTATTGGGTTTTCTCTTTTGTATTATTGTAGGGTCTACCTTACAATATAAAGCACCTTGAGGCAACCTTTATTGTGATTTGGTGCTGTATAAATAAAACTGATTTGAACACACTCAATCTTTACACATCTGCTCAGCAGATCAAGTACATATACACTCAGCACCAGCACATCCACATCTACATATTGCATCCCCATGGAACATCCTATCAAAAGTTCTTTTTTTCCCCCTCACCTGACTGATGTATGCATTTTTTTCCTCATTCATTTCAGCGTCACACGCAGTGTGCAACATTAGCTGCACACACACAATTATGGGCACACTAAGGTTTGTCACATGGAAAGTGCATGGAGCTGGCTCCAGAGAGAAGAGGTTAAAGATAAGATACTTAACCACCTTAAAAACACTACAGGCAGACGTTGTTTTATTATAAGAGACTGCTACAGCTACAGATGAACTTCAAACACCTGAGTTTCCTAATGCGTTCTCAGCCTGCTATAACTCTAGGCAAAGGGGAGTAGCAATTTTAATACATAAAAATGTTAATTTCACAGTATTCAACACAGTTATAAAGCCATTAAATTATCTATGCTTAACAAAAAGTTATGTATTGTAAGTATATATGGCCCAAGTGTTGATGACCCCTCATTCTTCCATGCTTTTTTCACTGCACTCTTTGAACACCTAGATTGCTCACTTGGTCTTGGGGGCGATCCCAACTTTGGACTAAAGGAAGAAATGGACAGGCTCAATAGAGCAGGAACTCCTACTCTATTGAGCCTCACTCCTGGAGCTGATTTGCTCTTCACAGGGGAAGAGTCCACCAGCTGTGGGACAGATTTGGTTGGGTATCTGTGAGCTAGCCTTTGTTCTTTTCAAAAGAAACAAGGGCACCAAAGGTGCTGTGGAAGTGACCTCACCCCTTACGTCTTAGATGTAGTGGTAGTAGGGCTTCCCATTATGAGATT
Source organism: Pelmatolapia mariae (assembly GCF_036321145.2). Classification (NCBI taxonomy): domain Eukaryota; kingdom Metazoa; phylum Chordata; class Actinopteri; order Cichliformes; family Cichlidae; genus Pelmatolapia; species Pelmatolapia mariae. The sequence goes on along the minus strand of NC_086239.1, from coordinate 4,181,472 downwards.
CCTCACTTTGTATTCAGAGAACCAGGGTTACCCTGGTAACCAAACTTTGAGTAAATTAAATAAGTGTTATTTTCAAAAAGGCAGTAAGATTTAATGCACATTCATTCAAGAGTGCTGCAGCCTCTTCTTTCTGCTTCTTGTGGCCTTGTGAGCTGTTCCTGTCAAAGTCTTTATGAAAAATGTTTCAAAAACCTGTTTAACTCGATAAATACTCAATATGTATATACATAGTGACCTCTGACAGAAGACTAAATTTGAGCACAACAGAAGAGACTAGTTATCCTCTTAAGAATCACTTGTTAAGTGAGAGAAGAGTTGTCAGGATTTTCAGGGGTATTAGACAAGGTGGCCAAAATGTTATTGTCCTATTGCTTCAGTATGTGATCATGTGTTGGTGAGCAGCTGCAAAACCGCTTTAAAAACAAAATACATAAACCTAGTTCTGCACTGCATAAGATGAACCTTAGAACAGCATTAAAACCTGACAAGAACTTAAGTACAGACAGAAACTCACACACTTCATATTTTTTATTATAAACTTCATTTATTCTGATAAATACCCTTGATACTGAATAGAATATATAATCTATCCAGAATGCAGAATAGAATAGAATATATTATCCATTATCGAGAAAAGTCTGCATTTTTCATTTTAGCATTATAAATGATATTTTCATTGTTGGCGACAGACAGGTTACCTTCAGTTTGCTTTTTGCTTAATAAATACCAACAGAATTTTTTAAGTTTAAACTAGTTTTTGATAAAAGAAAGATGGGAGAAAGAAGGAGGTCAGGTAATTACAGAAGAGGAATGGCAGAACATTTGTTCCTTTCATTGGAAAAGTACAAAATCACATTTATGGAAGGAATTCTGTTGGAAGTTTTGCTCGTTTCTTACCCCAGCTATAAAGGTACATTATGATGAAGGAAGTTGTGAATGTTGGAGGAACTGTGGTTCCGAAACAGCACATCACTACCATATATTTTGGGATTGTAAGAATATCAAGAACTATTGGAGAGAAGTCCATAAAGCGCTGCAAAACATATTTGGTACATATTTACCCTTTGACTTCAAATCCATATTTTTGGGGTATATATCCCCAGACATAAAGGGTATAGATAAATACTTATTTGGTGTGCTGCTGGCTGCAAGTAAAAAGGCACTGACTAAAAGATGGTTGACACAGGATCCACCAACATTAAACAGCTGGATTGATGTAACTTTTGAAATTTACAAGATGGAAAAGATTACTTTTTTAGTGAATTTTGAGTATGAGAAATTTTTAAAACACTGGGAAAAATGGTTCCGCTATATGAGCCCTATAAGGCCAGATATTGCTGATACTCATCATTGAAGGAATGACCAGGTACTTTTTTGCTTGTTTACTTTATTTTTGATAATAACATGTACTAATGTTATGTCATCATCTGCTATCGAAAGTGTTGGTTTTACAGTTGCTCCCTCTCTGGATGTATATAGTTACATATTATACCTTCCTTGTTTTTTTTTTGTTTGTTTTTTTTGTTTGTTTGTTTCCCTTTTTTTTCCTTTCTTTCTTTTTCTTTCTCTCACACTTATATGTAGAAAAAATTTGATGTGATGGCGGTCATCCAGACTACTGTATATATGAGTCTAAGGACAAAAGAAGCCATCAAACACTGTGTATTTTGTTTTGTTTTCTGTATAACTTTAATAAGACTTGAATTAAAATAAATAAATAAATCAATAAACTAGTTTTTGACAGATTACTAAAACGTTGGTGTTTTCTTGTTTTTATGACTGGTGGTCTAACACATTTGTTAATCCCTGTCTGTGGTGAAGTACAGCATACAGAAGAAGACCTTTTTAAACCTTATTTTGGGACACAGCTCTGTTTACTAGATTTGACTGGTGATTCTATAAACGCAATACACAATTTATGCAGTAAATTTTCACTATCATTTTTTTTTCTCTGCACTTTCACAGATGAAGATGACAACAAAAAACACAATGTTAACACTGTACCGTATACAAGCAGCTCTCCACTATAGCAGGTTCAGGGATGAGGCCAGGAAAGCAGCGGGCGATGTAATGCTGGAGAATCTCAATATCAGACCTGTCTTTCTGCAAATCTCTCTGGTCTGGGTCTGTCTTGCTGCCCATATGGTAGCACACCTGTAATGACATCACTGGTATTAGTTCTATATGAAAGTACCAAAAACTCAGCATATTTTCAGTGATATCAGGAGCAGAAGGACAACTGCAGTATTGTGAATAGAATAGCTTTGCATTCTGTTATTATGTCATAGTAACAATTTTGCATCTGAGCATTTTGTGTTTAGTGACCCTGGGACTAATTGTGGCTTTGGTGTTTACATCAATTGAATGACAACAGAAACACAGCTTGAATGGCACTATGCACAAGTTCACTGCAAACCTGGTACTTTTTAAAGGTACAGGTGCACACAAGAAGCTCTTTGTTTACCATTTTGCAGTTTAGCAGGCTGTCTCAGATTGTTTTTGCAGCACCGGTTGGGGTTATTCAGAACTCAATAAAATGCTTTATATTAAATGTAATAAGGCACAAGCATGTTCCACTCATTTCAGTAGCTACTGTCGGTTAGGATGACTCTACAAAAACTTCCAAAGCATCTTTTTTTTGTGCTGTTTTTATAAGCCAGGTTTGACACATACAGTCTTACTCGGAGACTAAAGGCAAAGCGAGAACCCTGAGGGATTAAAAGAACTGCTGCTTTGACTTTTTTCTTTAGGTTTTCTGCTTTAGAAAACTGCTTGGCAGGTCCCTGCTGTAAAAACAAACAAACTACAGATGAGAAAATGCCACCGTCTTCTGCTTCATTTTGGCATTCTTTCAAACTGTTAAATGGTCCAAGCATTGCTAGCTCTGGTGACTGTGTCTTAGAGTGAATAATGCAACGTGGCATCACCATCTGTCCTCCCGTTCTCTTCTGTGCATGTGGTCTGCTATTAGACTGTGAGCTCCTGCTGGCTTGCCATAATGCCCAAAATAGAGATGTGTCATCAGATGACATCAACTCCAGCACAAACCTTACAACTAATATGATGCTGAGGGAGAACAAATCACATTTTAAAGTCCACTTTGCAACAGCATTTCTGTTTTTAAAGAAAAGCATTAACAGTTGTGTATAACAAAACATAAGAAACACTTAAAGTTATCTATTAATTGCCTTTATTAAGTTCTTTAAAACAATAAAACAGGAAGGACCCAGAGAGGATAACCTTTTTTTTTCCAGCTTTGATAAATAATGGTTAAATGTTAGCAAGACTTGCTTGTGAATTTGGATATACCCTCCAAACATGCATGGATTCATAAACTTTTAAAGGAAAACAGAAAACTTCTGAACAGCAGATAAAATGTGGAAAAAAGAAGTGAACAATGTTCGGCAACAATGTTGAAGAATGACCCATCTCCTAGAAATGTACACTTGTAACATTAATTACAGTACCAATTAATTTTGTCAGAAGGACAATACTTTGACTACACTGCTACACTGAAAAACACTGCTCATTATATGCAGTTCATATGTATTTGTTTAAAAGAGAACTCCAAAAGTCATAACCCTACAAATACAGAGTATTAGGGCCACAATACTGATCACTTGAGGCGGAGTGGTGGTACAAAAACCATATCTGGTCAGAAGGAAAAACAACACAAACTTGGAAGAGTTGGCCAGATTTGTACAAAATGAAATGGCTGGCAATGGATAGATGAAAGGATGGTTACAGCCTTGTGCAGTAAATGCTGTATCACAAGACATGATAAGACAGTTGATCAGTTTCTTTCACTAAGATACTGTCCCTCTTAGTGTCAATTTCACACCTATAGTTCATTTACTCCGGTCTAAATCAGTTGATGATTTTGCTACTTTTCCCTGTGATTTGACTTATTTTCACACAGAGTAATAACCTAAGTGAACTCCAAGCACACCATAATGTATCACCACAAACCATGTGACAATGTTCAGTTCAATTATTAGCAAGATGTGTCTGGGTGGGAGCAATAAAACTAAATACAGCAAGAAAGTGCTGTGTTCTGAACTACTGGAGAACATGGACAATTAGAGACGTTTGCACATTTATACTGGTGTGACAAAGTGTTTGCCCTCTTACTGATTTACTGTTGGATTCTTGTTTACAATTAAATCAAAATTCATATCAACAAGATATTAGATATTAGACAAAGCTAACAGGTAAACACAAAACACAGTTTCTAAACCTACATAGCCCTGCGTGAAAAAGGGATTTCCCCCTAAACCTAATAACTGTTTGGGCCCTTAACAGCAACAACTGCTACTTTTGATACATTTTAGAACTCTCTTATCACACAAACTTTAAAACTTTGTTAAAACATGATACTTAAAAGGTCACCTAGAAATATCCAGCCAACAGTTCATATTCAAACATTGATAGTCATGAAATTTAAAATGTTAATTGTTTTAAACACTCAGGACTGTGAATGGATGCTAGACTCCCTTTTAAAAACCATGCGGACCACCTCTCAAGAAAAGGCTTAAAGGCTGCATATGTCAGCAAGTATGCCACACTCACCCATTCACACAAGCACTGTTTTTATGCTTGGAAGTGCTACTGAGACAACAAAACCAAATGAGGAACAACAAAATCACATGCTGAAATCAAATTTTGAATTGATCTTTTATAAAGTCTACTTCCTGTTCACAGTTTGTATGTTAGAGGTAGGTATGCAGTAGTTTCTGTGTAAAACTTCACTTAAAGGCCCAGTTACGTGACGTACCTTCATCAGCCCTGGGTACTCATTGGATGGAAGTCCGTAGATATCCACTTTGGACTCCAAGCATTCAGTTTGTACGAAGCAGGGAAAGCGCTGCTTCATGCTATAGGACCCAGGAACCTTCTCCTTCCAGTAGCACACGTTGATCTTTACTACCTGCAGTAACATAAAGTCATTAGCAACACAGTCAAGGACCTCATGACTGACTGTATATTTATACAGCATTGACCAGCTTGACCAAAAAATAAATAAATTAATGCAAAATGCCATGCCAGTCTTGGTACTTGTTGAATGCAGGGTTTCCCACATATGACTGAATTGAATTTATTATAGTTTAAACATATTGTATAATGTATAGTCTAAATTTTAAATCTGAATATTACACATTTGAAACTAAATTAGCACGTTGATATCAGCTTCCAAACACCATAGTAGCTAAAACTTAAAATATACTCATGCATAACACCTCCTACTGCAAACTCCTCAGATTTTTTTCCTCTGAAACAAAAGTGCTATTACAAAAGTAGCTCTGCGGTGGTGAGGCGAGAATTAGGATTTAATGAAACGTACACATGCTTGTACAAATGACGTCCATCAATGGGTAGCAATAATAAGGACACATTTTTCAGGAGCTTTTAGCGTAATGAACTAATAGGCCGTACACTCATTCCCCAGGACAATAAAAATTCTGACAGAAGTGCTCTGGTGAGCCAATGTGCTCAGAGCTTGTGCTTTTCCGCCAGTTCACTCAAGCATGGCATTCAACACCTTTTCACCCCACCACCACCCCGCCTGAATAATGCAATTCCAATATCACCTCCACTTCTCCACTCTAACAGCTGTCTGCTTGTTTTCTCATCACCTTCTCTTTTCAGGCTGTGTGGCATATTGCAAAATGGAAAAGACTGACTTGCTGAATCAGGTCTCTTGAGCTGTTTAAATATGGAGGAGAAATTATTTTGTTTCTGTGGCATCTTCAGCTGAATATAAAAGGGTAGGAAGGACAGTATCCCCATGATAAAAGGGGTGGGGGAGCTGAACTGGATTGGATCTCATGCACTGCATGAGAAAAGTCATAAGTTAATATTATAAATTAATAATATATAATATTAGTCATAAGGTAATACATATGGTGTGTTTGTCACAGGCATCACTAATTACATGCATCTACAGTCAGGAAATAATTTTTCCTCCCAGCATTTTAATCTTCTAGCATCTTTCATTTTGGAGAACAAACCTCTCAGTCCATCAGGAGCTACAGGAGCTATGGTGCTTTCTTCTCTAGAGGATGTACTTGTGGTTTAGTTCACATCATCTGTGATATGCCCACCAAGGAATTTATCCGAGTCCACAGATTTGCTGTTTATGCAAAGTTTGCTCATGTAAAAAATATTATTTGCAAAATTTAATTACAATCTTTTGTGTTTTGCCCACAATAGAATTATTTCTAATAAACCTGGCCACAGCTCATCAACTGAACCACCACTGTTGCTGGTGACTGATGCCCTTATTTACATTTGGATTTAGCAGGTTTTGCAGTTCATTGCAAAACTGACTCAACGAAGCTAAAAACGAGCACACAGAAGCAGTTAAAATGATATGGCAAAAAAAACCCAGAGCCTATAAAGCACCACTGAACCAAGGACACACTGAATTTTGTTAGCTAATTTTACGTTTCTGAACATCATTTTACAGCTTACATTAAATGACACGTGAACGGTTATGACTCCGTCACACTAGAGTAAAAATAGAATGGCAAGCACCTAAAGGAAGTTACCTGGTGGTTGTATTGAATTTTGTCACTTTCAATTGCCCATTGCAAATAGCTGTTGCAACCAAACGTTCATTTAGAGATTGTGAGTGAAACACCCTCAGCCTCTGGCTGACCAGAGGTCGCAAAGCAATTACACATGTCACCTGGTGGGAGGCAATTTGTTTCTAAATAACTGCGGTCGGACTTGGACTGATTGCAACCACTGACAAATTGACAAATGTCTGCAAATAATTGCTGTCTAATTTGAAAAGCCAGACAAATTCTGCAACAGGGAAAATAAATCCATCCATCCATCCGTCTATCTGTCTGTCGATAGAGCCTAATCAGAGACACCCACACTGCCCGCTTAAGCTTATCCAGCCTAATACAGAAACCTGGTTACAGCAGGATGATTATGTTAGGGGTATTTATTCATATTTAAACTGAGTCATATGAACTGTCAGAATCCTCGAAGCACAGGCTGAGGAGTGGCACCAAACTCCAGCTTATTAATCAATCAAAGGCCCTGTCAGGGCCCAGACAGAATTTGAATTCTGTCTGGGCCCTGACAGAATTTGAATTCTGTCTGGGCCTTCAAATTGAATGTTTGATGCTTAACCTTGTCCACCCTAACTGGAAAATTGTATTTGTTGTTATCTATCATCCGCCCGGCCCTCACTCAGAATTTCTGATTTCTCTGACTTTTTATCTGATTTACTGTTCAACTGAGATAAAATAATTATTGTGGGTAATTTTAACATCCATGTAGATACCGAAAACCCTGTCTGATTATTTTCTAATAACAATTAAATTAACAATAATGAATTTCACAGTAGTGGGCAATACATTTCATCACAGTAGATGTCTTTCTGAAAGTGCTGTAACTAAGTTTAAGGATATAATTCTGCCACTTATCTTCTTCAGTGCCATGTGCCAACACATGAATAGAGCAGACAGAGCAGCTATCAGAACTCTACTCCAACAGAGGTCGATTAGCTTGTTAACAGTATTACATCTTCACTGCGTACAGCTCTGGACACTGTGACTTCTCTGAAAATGAAAGCTTCAAATCAGAAGTAGTTGATTCCCTGGTATAACTCGCAAATGTGTACCAAAGCACATCACTGATTGAAGAAAATAAGAACAACGCTAGGTTTCTCTTCAGCACTGTAGCCAGGCTGACAAAAAGTCGAGCTCTGTTGAGCCAAGCATTCCCTTCACTAGAAAAGACTTCATCAGTTACTTCACAAATAAAACTGTAACCAAAAGAGAAAAACTTACTCATAACCATCTCACAAATGTAATATTATGTAGAGCTACTTTCAATACCATTTATATTTATATAGACTTTTTATCTCCAATTGATCTTAGGTAATTATAGACTAACCTCAAACCTTTCTCTTATCTCAAAAATTCTTGAAAGAGTAGTTGTAAAACTAATAGCTGATCTGATTCCTGCAGAGGAATGGTTTATTTGAAGAGTTTCAGTCAGGTTTCAGAACTTGTCACAGTATATAAACAGCAACAGTAAAGGTTACAAATAAGCGCCTTTGACAGTGGACTCCTCTCTTTGCTTGTCCTGTACATCTTAGTGCAGGGTTCGATACCATTGACCATATTTTATTAAAGCAATTAGAGAATGCTGTGGTATTGCACTGCGATGGTGTGAATGATATTTCTCTAATAGACTCCATTCATGTAAATGGAGAGTCCTCTTTACACACTAAGGTTAATTATGGAGTTCCACAGGTTTCGTAGTAGGGCCAATTCTGTTTATATTATAGATGCTTCCCCAAGACAATATCATTAGAAGGCATGGCATACATTTTCATTTTTAATGGAGATCACACCCATCTTCATGTGTGTCATCTGCAGTCCAACGACATAACTCCTGGTTTCACTGGGACCACAAACCCCTCCTCCACAGTAAAGTGGTGACTCACAGAGGGGATCTGGTTGTATTCTGGTTATAGTCCAATAGAAAATCAAGGGTGCCAATGTCATTTTGCAGTTAAATTGCCATCCCACAGCAACTACATTATTTCTAAAAGAATTCTGAATTTCTGTTTCAAGTCTGTAACATGAAACAGAAATCTATGTCATAGAATTTCTATTTACATTAAGAGTCCAAAATTTCTATTTATTGTGACTTAAATTAATTAAAAATCACAGTTAATTGCCATTTAATGGGGTCAAGTTGTCAAAATTCCATCTTATTGCTTTTTGATGCACCAAAGTTGCACCGAAGACAGCAGCTCACTTGGCCCCTATCTTTGAAATAACAGTTTCAAAAGCAACAAGGACACTAATAACTTTCTTATATTCACCCTGAAAATACTGTAACGCATGTACAGCCATATAAACATTGCACATTGTATACTGAACATTTTAATACCTCTAGTGGCAACTGTAAACCAGTGTTGGCCAGCAGTTTATTAGCCCAGGGTCCAGCGGTGATCACCAAACTCTTAGTATGATAAACACCCACAGAGGTTGACACTCTTACAACAGGGCCAGGCTTGATGTCTGTTACCTTCTCGTTGTCTCTTATAACTCCACCTAATTTCTGAAATTGCCCCTGTAAAAGTAGAGAGAAGCAAAACATTTGAAATTCCTGTTATAGCTGTTAAATGGTACAGTAATAGCTACTGGAACGAATGCAAGAAATGTATGTGGAACTTTATAAAGTGGATGATGATTAATGGACAATGGGTTCCAAGTATATTGAATTTATTATGAAAAGACAAAACAAAAACAGATTCCTCATATTGACTGTCTTTGAGCATGCAGTTAAACAACATTTAATGTCCTAAAAATATTTTGGAATGCCTGGACTTGTTTTTAGTAATGATGATATCATTTTTACTTTTTTATTTATAATATTTCATTTGTTAAACTGCAATTTTTAGACTTGATTCTGTCAAATTTCAGAACAAACCAAAACATCCGCATTCACACACTCAAGACACGGCACAAGTCCGTATCATGTTATCAGTGGTATACCTGTACGGTTTTGAGTGTGCGGTCAGCAAATAGAACTCCAGCAGTTGTATCCACCAGTGCTCCGTCTCCCTTAGCCAAGTTGACATTGGGAATGTGCTGACTGAAGCTGTCATGGGTCAGGACAACCATGGGAACCTTGTTTCTTTGAAGGGTGTCCTTAATATTTTGGTAATTTTCACTCTTCTCTGGTCCCATAACCAGAAGCCCTGTTTGTCTGAAAGTGGAGATTAGGGGAAATTTAAGGCAGCATCTTGAAAAGAAATCTTCAAAAAAAGAAATTAATAAACTAGTAATTGACTTTAATAGAGTGCAATGTTAACTTTGGCATTAAAGAAAAAAAAATAAAGTATCATAAAGAGCTAGCTACAAACTGCACTGATTACAAAATAATTAAAAAAAACCCCACTTTAAGTATAGCATCAAGTCAATTAAACTTCTGGGATATTGATCTGGTCAGTTAAATTGCAGACAGGATTGTTAATCAGTTTCAGCTGCTTTGGCACACTAGAGGAGTTTTGGAGGTGGACAACTGACATTTTTTCCTTCCTCATCTTTTCTGACCTTTTTTTTTTTTCACTAATTTTGAATTTGGCTAGGTTGGATTTAGCAGGTTTTGCAGTGTCATAACTGGCAACATAAAGTAAAACCTGGACCCAGCATGTAGTTAGTGAAGGATATCTTGACTGGGCCCTAGAAGGTGCTTCACCCATCAGTAGGCCTGGTGTCTGCTCCTTTATGCAAGGAGGAATGGGATGAGCGATGGCAGAGCCCTACAAAATGACCTTCAACAGACCAGTAATGTGAATATCCTGAGGGTGGTATGAGAGCTCTACGTCCTTGAATGGGCCCTGTGCTCACTGCCTGCCACTGTGGAGCTCAATTGGCATTTTCCATAAATTAAAAAACCCAAGTACTCATATTCCACCCTTCATACAGCTCTAGGTTACTCGCCAAGTGGTGAGGACCCTTTACGGTCACACAGTGACTTTGAAGTGGTGGGGGTCAGACACGGGTGGAGCCACACAGGTATATCACCTTCCTAAAAGCATAGAGAGAGGCTGAAACCACATTTCTAGTTAAGGAAAAAATTCAACCATCCCCGCCTCCCTCAATTATGATAACTATCTCACAATAGAGAGCAGATATTGCTGCAATGCAACAGCGCTGAGGTGTTCTCTCCCCTTCTCGTTCACACCACTTTCATAGAGATCCATTTTGAAACATCCCTAGTTGTGACAGTGCATTCACAGCCCTATTGGTTACCTGAGCATAAAAGACAAATTGTTCATACAGAATTTGGCTGAAAATGGAAGTAATAGAAGAGTCATACAGTGCGTAGTGTAGCTCCATAGTTCTTGATTTGTACTATAGAAAGATGGTTCTATATGTTTCTGTGTCAACTACTGCAAGGTGAACAAGGTATCACGGTTTGACTTCTGTTCACCTTGTTTGGAGCCCCCGCCACTTTTCAGTGCCTCATGGACCGGGTGCTGCGTCCACACACTGCATATGCTGCCATCTACTTAGTTGACGTCATCATCCACAGCAACACCTGGGCGGAGCATGTGCAGTGGGTGGATGCGACCCTCGAGTCCCTGTAGCGGGTGGAGCTCATGGTCAACCTGAAGATGTGTGCGGTTGGGTGGAGGGAAGTACAGTAGCTGGGCTACCACTTGGGAGGTGGGCAGGTGTGTCCACAGGTGGAAAAAACAGCAGCCATCGCATCTATGGCTCCACTGCAGGGGAGGGGTGGTACAGGGCAGTACAGCTGCATCGCATCCAGTATTCACACTCTCATATTTTTCAGTGATACCAGGGGGGGAGTCAGCTGGAAAGCTGCTCTGCAGTGTTGGTGAACAACGGTGTGAAGACAAAACTCAATATTCAGTTTATATAAATACAAGCACGAAAAGTGTTACATGCCGTGACTACGGTTACAAAGATACTGCACAGTTTAACGAGAGATGGACTCAGCCAGTAAACTCAAGTTCACTAAAAATCGAAACGTTAAGGACCTTACCCGCAGAATATTAAGTTATCATATACCATCAGTTCTTTGATGCATTAATAACAGATGGTGAACAAAACTATGAAACCAAGTAATAAATGGACCCATTAATATCACCTGTGACATCACAGTGGCTGGACATCATTACTAGTGGTAATACCCCAGCTCCAGTGTGTTAAGTTATTGAGTCCTATAGTGAGAGGGTCTGATTCAGTGATCTGTCTGAAAGATAACTGACCCACCCCGCGCCAGCACTACTTTCTCAAAGCTATTCCGAAATCTGTCAGCAGCCATAAGTCACTTGCAACCACAGCTTAGCCATTCATCACACAATTTAATGTGTGTGGTTGTGTGCTTGCAAATGTGTGACAGAGAAAGCAAAAAATCATACAAATGTATGTAGACTCATAAATGTGATACGTCATTTGACCTGACCTGACATAACAGGTGACGCGTGGTACAGCTTCAGCTGATGGATGTGCTAACACACTGTCATATACATGACAGGGAAAGGAAGATAATCCATAGTAGATTTTAGCTTAGCTCTTGCCTTTTTTAATGGCTTATATTCTAGAAGCAGCTGCTCAAACCAGCCTGGCTTGAACATTTCTCATTGTGATGCAGTCATTTTTTTAACAGCTCAAGGGCACAGGTGGCCTTTACTTGCAGACCCATCAGTCATAAGCTGTAGACCGGGAAGTTCACAGTATTTCTAAGGAACATAGTTTGAGTGTGTTCTGGTACAACAAACTATTATTTTGAGACACAAATAATGAAACAATGTGCTATCAAAATTACTGGTAATGAGACAAAACAGGACAGTTTAAAGGAATATGACCAGGAAAGTGAAAGTGCTGATGGGGGTTACACACAGATTTATGCCACTGTCATGTTTATAAACAAACTAATTCCTCCTCACTCTGTGAATGAAATGAGGTTCCGAAAGTTTAAAGAGAAAAAAAGCACCGTTCCACATTCAAAAGCATAGGAGCTGTCAACGGCCGATTCAGTGATGCTGGAGGTAATGAGAAAGTCATGCATTTATAGCTCCTGTAGATTGAGTTGTTGCTCTTGTGCGTACATAACACCTTGAACGTAACAAATCTCCTTGTTCTGGCAAAGCTTTTATGTTCCATTTAATGGGTTTTCTCTCTGTTCTTCTGCTGACTCCTTACCTGTACAATTTCACTCCTGCCTCCCTCTCCAGCTGAGCCCACAGTTCATAGCACTCCTCCATCATGTGGGTGTAGAAGTTCTGCTCGTAGGCCTTGCGGATGATGCGGGTCTGGCCATGGGAACTCCCTCGGCTGTGGGGCAGTACAAACTGGAAAATATAAGCATGAAAACAACTGGTTAAATTACTTTTGCATTGAAGTAAGAAAATGCTCAAAAGTACATAAAACTGCAGTCTCGTGACAGGCCACAAATATCATTATGACTCATTTACTGTACATACATTATAAATACAAATTACTTGAATAATTAGTAGTTTTGCATTAAAAAACATGTATTGATGTTACTGAATACAATGTTTTGATACGGCATAAACAGATAAAACTAAAGTAAACAGTTGGTTAATTGATTAGCAGCTGTCAGACAAGTCTGAACTGCAGTTAACGCCTTAAAATTGCAGATAAGAAAAAGGTTAGGGTTCTATGCAAGCTAGTTAAGTGGGCCGACGTCTTCCTTTGTCCTTGTGCATATGAAACAAAGTGTTGAACCAGAAAAGAGCAAAACACAGCCTTTTGATAGAAAGTTGGAAACATACAGTTGGGTACATTTTTGTATAAACTAAAGACAACAAGGCCAGTTGAGGAAAACCAGACCCAGTCAAAAAGTATATAGACAAGACAGTCTGAATACCTTTGAAATTAACCCTTAGTTGTTTTCAGTTCTTTGTTACGTTGTACTGTTTGAGTGTGTTCCTCATGTGTTACCTGTTTAGGACTACTTTTGACTACTTCTGCACTTGCTGCCTTACGTAACTAAAGGTTCTTTTTTCATTTATTGAAATCTGTCTTGAAGTCTGCATTTTGGGTCCAAATTCTCCACCATAATCACAGAATGACACAACCAGTAACATGGACACAGTCAATGGTGAGGGATTGACAGCGATAGCTTTTTTCCCTAGGATAAAAGAAGAGGTGGGCACTTGACGCACCCCAGACAATGAATCTCTACATTATGGGACTCACTTGGCTATTGGAGGACTTCAAAGATATTGATCCCCTGCAGCAACTACCATTTTCCTGCCCAATCCTCTGGTGATAAGAGTGACCGGTCTCTGCTTCACACCAGCCTCTCTACTCTCCACTCACTCTCTAGCCTCTTCAACTGTCTATTCTCCTCCACCACTGCCACCTGTATCCCAATCCAGGGGAAAATGGTCTCTGCCTAGGCCGCCTTAACAACGCCAGACTACTCGATTGAGGGCCGTCGCCCTGGGGTTTGTCAGAGGCACTTGCAGCTTCAGCACTCCAGTCCTTTACTGGAGAAAGCACAGATCCCATTGCTGCTCCTCACCCAGGGCAGCAACGCCTAAAACCCACCTCTGTAAAGCCAAGACACTTTACTTTTTTCATTCATTGAGGAAAACAGGCACAACTCTTAAACACAACCTGTTTAAGAGTTTTTATCTCAAAAACATATTAGAACAGTTTACTGATCATTTGCAAAGTAATGGTTTTTTTTTAAGAGTTTCAGTCAAGATTCAGAAAAAAAACAGCACTAGTGAAGGTTATGAATGATATTTTTTTGTGGACAGTGGACTCATCTCTGTGCTTGTCCTGCTAGACCTTAATGCATTATTCAGTACCACTGACCACAATATTTCACTGCAGATATGACACTGCTGTGAAATAGGAACTTCGCTGCAGTGGTTTTCAACCACGGTTTTGTGGGGAGTCTTCCTCGTACACAAAAGGTAGTCACAAAGTTCCAAAGAGTTACGTGGTAGGAAAAAGTACATTTTACACATACTTCCTTTAGGCAATATTATTACAAAACACTGCATAAATTTTAATTGACATCATTGCTATAATAAATTCCTGAAAAGTTGCTGCAGCAAGAGTGCTGACTGGGACCAGAAACACAGAGCACATTTCTCCCATATTAACTTCTACTCATTGCCTCCCTGTTCAATTCAGAACTGAATTTAAAATCCTTCTTCTTACATACAGAATCTTAAATAATCAGACCGCGTCATATTTTAATGACCTTATAGTAACTTTTTATCCCAACAGAGCACTTTGCTCTCAGACTGCAGGCTTACTGGTGATTCCAAGAGTTTTCAAAAGTAGAATGGGAGGCAGAGTCGTCAGTTTTAAGGCCTGCCTAGTCAGTTCAATTCAATTTGATAAAATATTATTTATGTAATCAAATCACAACAATTTTTGCCTAAGGCAAGTTTCCTCTACTGTGGAATTTACATAAGTAATAACCAGCAGCTTGATAAAAATTATAAAGTCAGAGTTAAAATACAGTACAGTTTGCATGATTAACTCCTTCAACACAACCAGGTTCACAAGTGTGTCAGCTTCTAAATGGCTCCCCTCCTCAGGGTTTGGGAGCTTCTTTTTTTTCTTTAAATTGGCTAAACCCTCCTGGTGAGCTTCCTCCTTTAAGACGTGTGGAAACGACTCCGAAAAGGGAATAAAACGAATCAGGAATGAAGAACAAAGTTTTCAAACTATGAAATGCATAATGTTCACCCAACCTGAGAAACTCTGATACCGTCACTACATCAGAGTTCAAACGTCTACGCTAGAAAGACCAGGACCACCACCACCTCAAGGACTGTGGTAATGTTCTGTAATAACATTACTTTTAATACTTGTTTTTCTTTACACATGTATTTATTTTTAATTTCCATACCCCTCTTGGCTCTCCCTTCTAATAATACTAATATGAGACTTAAATAGATGCACAGACACAAATATTTCATTTCAAATACAAGTACTCGTACTTGTTTTGCTCGCCTTTGTCTGTACTGTATGTGACTTATCTGCTTATTGTTTCACGTATCTGTATATTGTTTTGTTTAAGGAAAATAAAAAGTACACTAAACTTCACTGCCTATCATACTCGTGGATTAAGTAGTTTTACTTTTGATGGTATCTTCCTAACTACTCTTTAATACTTTCTTCTTTCGTGACATTTTCTATGCATTCTATGAACTTGTAGTCAATTATAAGTAAACTGTAATGGAGTACTGTTACAGTGGAACATAGAGAAATCTGATTAAAATGCGATGGGTCAAGTTAGACTCTTGACTCAAAATCGTTTTCTGACGCACCTGCTCCAACAGCAGAGTCTTCTTGTTCTTTTTTGCCAGCTGATAGGCCGTAAAGGAGCCCTGGACGCCAGCCCCGATCACTATGCAGTCAAAATCTCCGCTGGTCGACATGTTCAACTCACACACAAAGCTCACAGATCGAGGTCACGCGTTTTTAAATGTGCTCCACAGATCCGCCTACTAACGCCATGGGAAGGACGAACAAAAACCTCCAGGAATTTTGCCCTGAGTGTTGGCGGTCAGGAGCCTGGATTTCCGCCACACTTATGCTGGACCGAGCTGAACTCTTCGTGGTTATGATCAGAAGTGCGTTGTGTTGTTGTCTGGATCTACGTCAGGTCCGTTTGACAATAAGGCACACCGCATAGCATGAGTGCCTGAAAATCTTTCTGTAGGGAAAATATTGCCACCATATGTAATGACAAGGAGCCAACTCTGCAGCTCAGCTGTAAATGTTCAAACTTCTTTTGGGCTGTATTTGGTGCCTCGTTTTCTGCTCATAAATCAGACGGAAAACTAAGAATATATGATTTAGCCCAGGCCACTGGGAGGAAAATATAGAATTAATGGTGAAATATATTTCGTTTAATTTGTATTCTGGGACAAAAATTTCAGGAACAAAAACACAAAACAAAAAAGAGAATTATTAAATAAATAATAAATGTATGTAATAATGATAATAATAATAATACCTATTTGAACTAATACTTTTGTTCTAATAATCATTTATAGGAATAAAAGAAGTGTAAAGACAAAAAATACTGCAGGAAAAAAAAAAGTGAAAATAATGACATATTTAATATTTTATTCCTTTATTTGTTTTACTATTTTATAGTGCAGAACAAAACTGAAGACAATCTCTCAATTATCTAAATAAACAAACAGAAACAAAAAAACTGAAAACATTTTCAAATATTTCAGAAGAAGCAGCTTTAATAATTCATCCACACTTTCTCTGTCACAGAAAACCTAATGATTAACTAATTTCACAACAGAACTTAGGCAGAATTCACATTTAGTAAAAAAGTGTCTTCTAAATGGTGCAAGTAAATACTTCTCTGAAATATTAGTTAACATATTGTGGGCAGGCCTGGTCTGGGACTAAAACCATGGGTCATCTGTGGCAGGGTCCTTCCAGTTTTATCTTGCCTTTTCCAGCACAGCTAATGCAACACTTTCTCAGCAGATCAAAGTGCACCTGTATCAGTTATATAACCACAGAAAGCCTACTCAGTCCACAGGTCACTTCTCTGCAGCCCTGGAACAGACAGGTAGAAATGTAATAATTTCATTGTGTAATATTGTGGCACAGTAAAAAACAATAAATTACATAAACTTAAAAAAACTGTAAAGTTTCCGTAGCCAGCTGGAGGTTTGTAAAAATCATGTACAGCCTGATAATAACAGTGTACATATATTTACATATTTACAAGCTTAAAAACATTTATATATTGATAACCATAGATATTTCCTTTTCTTTTTTCTGTTTTTTTTAATGTAGACTTCCCTACAGAACAGTATGACTAGGCTTGGGCATCCATTACCCAAACACAGGCTAAATGAGTAATGTCCTACAACTGCAGACTCAAAGATAGATTTTTTTATTTTTTGTTACCAAAATCTTGATCTTTAACAAAACTGACCCTAAATAAAGTTATCTGTGTTATAGTAGTTCCCACAGACAGAGGACAGGGACAAGTAACGCATGCTGTCATGTGAAAAAAACAAACAGTATATCCTCCTTCACTTGTACATTTTTGAAGTTGAGGTCATACCACACAACATATTAGACCATGTCAAAAACCTGAACCAAAATAGAGAAGCAGTGTGGGAATAACTTCACACTATGATTCATCTTTAGCAGCCATAAGTTTAAGTAATTATAATGTTTCTCTCTTGTGGATGAACTCTTTTTTTAATGTCATTTGTTTATGTACAGCTCTCTTAATGCCTTGGCAGAGCAACAAGTCTCGACTTTGACTTTTTTTTTCTTTTTCAGGTATTGGGTTATATTTGCTGGTGTGCTCGGGATCACTGACATGTTCCGTGACGTAGTTTTGGCAAAAATCCAGCTGCCAGACAAATTTGGATCACACAGAGGAGTTCATGATCAACTCATTTTTTTTCTGACTGCAATGTCCCGGAGTGTCAAGTGACTGCAAAACAAACTGAACAAATCAGTCTTGTCTTCCATCACGTGTTTAGCGGCAGGGTAGAGGTTACACACAATGGTGATGTCTGGTGTTGTCTGTCCAAAAGACATTGTTCCAAAATTCTTATGCTAAGCTAAGTTGTTCCACCTTTTAGAGAAAAAAATGGCTGCCCCTTGGTAACTCTTCCAATGAAGCCACATTTTTTCACTCTACTATTTACTTAATTTAGGCTTTACAACTCTTTCCAGATTAATGGGGGGCATTATTTGCTTCTTTACGATCATTGCTGATATCTTTCCTCCTTGGCATTGTGCACTGCTTCTGTACTTTTGGCATTTTGTAAAATAAATAATGGTTCACTGTAACATGTCATGGATTATTGTCATCTGAGACTGTAATTAAATAATTTTCAAAACGGGTAGGAATCCAATTTAAAGTGCAATGTAAATACCACTGAAGTCAAGTTTCTGTCTTTGTATGTAGTTCATGGATTTATTTTTGTTTAATGTATTCATTTCATTTTTGTCATGTCCTTGGTCACAACAGGCCATTTCCGGTCTGGATTCAGATGCTGTTCTTCATGGACCCAGTCCTATTACTAGATGTTGACTGACCATTTCAATTATACTCTATTTTTTCAATTAGTTCAGTTTCACGTATTCAGCTCCAAACCATAACAATAGGAAGCAGTAAAACAACAGTCGCCTCAAGGGGTTATTATGGCAAGCTTATTTTAATACGGCATTCTAACAGCATACGCTAGAATGCTGTTCATAGACTTCAGTTCAGCATTCAACACGATCATTCCCCACAAACTGGATCTGCTGGGGATCTGCACCTCGCTGTGTAACTGGCTGCTGGATTTCCTGACAGCAGACAGTATGGTCAGCAGCAACACCTCCAGCACAAGAACACTGAATACAGGGGCCCCCCAAGGATGTGTGTCTCTTCACTCTGCTGACCCACGACTGCACACCATCACACAGCTCCAACCTATTCATCAAATTTGCAAACGACACAGCTGCGGTAGGTCACATCAGCAACAACGATGAGACCTACTACAGGAGTGAAGTTAAACATCTGGCCGAGGGGTGCAGCAATAATAACATGTCCCCGAATGTGGAGAAGACTAAGGAAATCATCATAGACTTCAGGAGAACTCACACCCTGCACACCCTATTAACCATCAATGGTGCTGCTGTGGAGAGGGTAAGCGGGACCAAGTTCCTGGGTGTGCGCATCTCAGAAGATCTCTCCTGGTCAAAAAACACAGCATCACTGGTCAGTAAAGCCCAACAACGACTACTTTGTCCGCAAACTGAGGAGAGCAAGAGCCTCAAGACCCATTATGAGCACCTTCCACAGAAGCACCGTGGAGAGTATCCTCACTCGCTGCATCACTGTGTGGTATGGCTCCTGCACTGGGTCCTGCCGGAAAAAGTTACAACGAGTAGTGAGAACAGTGGATAGGATCGTGGGTACCTCTCTTCCCTCCCTCCAGGACATCTACTGCACCCGCCTCACCTGAAAAGCTCTCTGCGTTACAGGTGACTCCAGTCATCCGTCCAACAGCTTTTTCAGTTTGCTGCCATCAGGAAGGAGACTGAAAAGCCTCCGGGCTAGAAAGAGCAGACTGAGAGACAGCTTCGTCCATCAGGCTGTCAGGATGCTGAATTCACTCCCTGCTCTCACACACACAAACTCCAGACCTGCATTCACCTCTTCCCTCTGAACCCCCCACACATACAAAACTCTGAACCACCACCATTGCCTTTTCACTGACTGCCCCACCCCCACTTGGACACGAACTCTTACACACAATCACTTTGACTGTGTTGGACACTGCTGTTTATATGAGATTGTATTGTACTGTACATAAGACTTCTATTTTATTTTTTTTAATCTTTTTATCTTTATATTGTTTTAGTGTACACTGAGGGCCATGGGAGGATTGCAGTTTCAAATTCCTGTGTATGATCTGTACATAATCAAATCATTTATTCAGAGCATGTGTGAAAATGGAAAACTGGGAGGAGACAAGATACAGAAGTCCGAAAAAGTAAGGTCAGGAAGAGGACAGAAAGAAAAGAGGGGTTGAAGTTGAAAATACAGCTGAGGAAAAAGAAAAAAAAGGAAAAATTCAAACTAGATGCTTTTTAAAAATGGTTTTTTTTTTAAATTCATGAATGCAAACCTTTTTTAGTCTATAAAATGAGAAAAACATATTTTATTGCTTTATTATTGCATTTATTTTTACAGTACTCTCCAGTCAAAATTAAAAGTAAATTTTTTTGAAGCACTGTTGAATTATACATTCCTTATTTCATTTGATAGCTGGGTGTTGACTCTATACAGACACCGATACAACTTTAGGCTAATATACTGTACTGAGTTACACTGTATATAGAATTTTATGATTTGATGTCATTGTTTTTAAACTGACCTCCTTGAATTTTAATTGGATACCCCTGTTATTTATTATTAGTTGCTCTCTCTATGTTTAGGATTATTTAAAATATACAAGTTTATCATGGAATGATGGTATAAGTTCAGTCAAGTTTCTTGGCTATTGTTTGCAAATTAAATTCCACTCAGATACCAGTGGGAATACTTGACATTTATTGTAACTGGTTAAAACCACTGGTCCTGTATGTAGCAGTATTTTTTTTTTTGAGTGGGTCCAAAAATCCTGACTATGGTGGCTTAATGAGCAGGTGTGCACTAAAAAATAATAATTAAAAAAAGCTGCATTTTACCTTGTCAGGCCAAGAAAGTTTCAGCAAGGATTATTTTAGCTGGAAAAGCAAAGTGTATGCTGAAAAGTTGAAAATGCAGGAGAGTATGCAATGACTCAGGTATGTAGTTGGTGTACAACTGCTACTTTAAGCAGGTAAGTATATCGGGAACAGGTAAGTGAGCAACAGGGACCTGGGCAGATATTCATGGTACACAATTCAATAATGGTTTCCAGGGGTGCAGGTTTGACTCTTCATGAGGGGATTAACAGAATTCTCACTGTCTGTGCTTCTCTTCACAGGACTAGTGGAAGTAGCAGAAGTTGTGTAGAACTGCTTGTCTCCACAAAACAGATTGTATTTCCAGCAAGTGAGGTAAAAGTGGGCAAAGCAGGTAAGCAGCCTGATCTTGGGCAAGCTTTCCAGAAGGATCTGTAAAGAATGTAACATTAACGTCTAGAAGGTTTTGTCTTCAAAAGGCGAAGTTTCACACATATCAACTCATTTTCTCAAAAGAGCACCCACCACCATTCCCAAAGGATCATATCATCAGAAAAATAAGATTTAATTGAACCGTTAGATTGGACATATATATATATACATATATGGTTTGTAGAAGAATTAGCAATTATATTTTGGTAATCATAGTTTAATACCATATAAAAAAGAAGAACTCAGAGAGCACAAACCTCTGCCAAGGCAGCTCACTGTCTGGGCAATATTTACTTTTAAGGTAAAAGAACTGTATTTTGCTTAAACATTTCCATAAAACCCAAAAAGTAAAGAAATGTGAGTTTGGATGATTAATGCTTTGTTGTAACAATGCTTCTTGGCAATTTGTCTTATATCATTCCATTGGAAATGATATGTTGATTTCCTGTTCATTTCCCTTTAAACGGTACCACATTTATAAGGAAAATGTATTTGCGGGTTTAGCAGCAGAGTTGCCCCAGGAAATACGTGCAATTTTTTTTCAGCCATTGCCATACAGCTTATTCTGCTATTGATTCTTGTTTTGAGCTACTGACTGCTCTTCACCGTCAGACCCGTTTGTGCTGGTGTCTGCAACATAAAGTCTGGAACCATTAGGTACCATTAAATTCAATGATGAGTCCAGATTCTACCGGTTGGATCACAGGGTCAAAGTGTGGAGAAGAAAAAGACAAAGTTATGCTAATTGGTGCCCTGATTAACAGCTTTTGGTGTTAATTTGGGAGTGGAGAGGATAGAATGGCCTGCCTGTAGTTCTGACCTCAACCCAACTGAACACTTGTGGGAGGTGTGCTGTTTGTTGAAGAGTGTCAAACACAACCACACTGGCTAACGTGAAACAAATGATGGTTCATGGAACTGGATGCCAACCCATAGCAGTATATGACTAAGCTGATGACCAGCATGAGGAGGAGATAACAGGCTGTCGTGGCTGTATATAATTCTTTCACATGGTGTTTGTTAAATGAATAAACTGTTGAATAGCTAATATGTCTTCTTTCTTCAGATTTCAATCATTCAATCCAACAAACAACACCAAAATGTGGTACAGTTTAAGGGGAAATAAACTTGGTTTTCAATGGTATGATTTATTGCCAGCAAGCATTGTAACAACAAAGAAATACAAAGATTTCCATGACAATTTGCATAGTAATGATCAAGGAACTGACCTCACAGCCCATTGCTCCTTCAGTGGTGCTAGTTTCAGTCACTGTGCAAAGGTGCTGTTTATAAGGCTGGCGAAACTTGCAGTCAGCTGAGACCGAAGAAGTCACTTGGAGGAGTGACGAAACATTTCTCCCACTGAAAACGCTACGTCCAGATGAATAGAATCACCCTTTTGGGACAAATTTCCTTAATTTTGTGCTAAGTTTATGTTCATTTTGTCCTCTCCTTCAAGATCAAATAAAATCAGAATTTAATTAGATCAAACTAAAAAAACAGAAAAACAGAGGCTCAGTGTAACGTGATATCTAGAATCCCGATATATCATTTACTGTGTACCTATATGTTGTCAGTACAAACAATGATAATAAGAAACATAGTTTTAAATAGCTCTATATAGCATTAATATCACGTTGAACTTTAGATCAATCTATTGACCTTGTAGGAGAGGTGAGATGTCAAATGTGACATGTTATTTTAAATCTTTATATGGTTGACAATACACACAATACTTGTAAGAACCATAATTTCTAAGTGAAAAGGCGTTTTTTCAGTTTTCATCCAATAAATAATATAGTTGACCTAAATATCTTGTTGGATGCAAGGCAAATTTTGATGGATTGTTAACATGTCCCCTCTTTAAGACCCAACAAAGTTTTGTCAGAATTCATTCAAAACTTTTCCAGCTATCGTGTTTACAGACAGAATGACATGCAGTTAGCAGTCAAGTAGCATTAAAAGAATGTGGAGACATTGGTTGGAGAGGTTGGAACAACAATCAACAAGTCTGCAGTTAGCTCTTGAAGAAAAAAATCCATTTTGCCTCTGAACATCATCAAAGTGGATTTTAAATCAAAACAAAGATGTGACTGAAGTACAGGCTTTCAGCCATTCAAGTCTTTTAAGAGTAAGGCCTTAAGTGTTGGAAGTGCACCTATTTAATTGTTTAAATAGTCCCCCAAAATTTAAGAACTAAAAAATGTAAGATAAATTTAAATCTAAGGATGTTTTAAAAAATACTTGAATAAGATCCTTTGCAGTCGAAACTGACAGTCTGAAGTCTAGAACGCATGGACGTGGTCTGATGCTGTTTATACAACCATGCTATGCTTTGCCAGGCTTTAGCTGCAGCTCAGTTTAGTTGCTGCTTGTTTGTTTGTCCCTCTGCCTTCAGTTTTGTCTTCACTAACTAAAAAGGATCCTCTATTAAATTGGGATCGGGTGACAATGTTATAATAGACTGTTTCTTTGCCTTGAGATACATTTTGGTTTCATTTGCAGGATGCTTTTAATCCCTATCCATTTGTACTTCATCTAATCAGGGAGTATAGCCCTGTACAGTCTTGAAGCATACCCAATAATCCAGGTAAGGCATACTCAGAAAGCCGAATCTGTTTATTTGGACATAACATTTTCAGTGGAAGAAGCATTTCAACATTTTAACAGGAGTTGTCTCTGATACATGATAAGATAAGATAAGATAAGATAACCTTTATTAGTCCCACACGTGGGAAATTTGTTTTGTCACAGCAGGAAGTGGACAGTGCAAAAGTTATGAAGCAAAAATTAGAATAAAATAAAATAAGAATAAATACAGTACACAACTGTACAGAATAGAATAAAATAGAATACTATATACACTAGAATAAAATAGAATAAAATATACAATAAGATAAAAATGCTATATACAACTGAGTAAAAATACAACGATGCCAGAAAAGATTATTGCACTTAGTGGTATTGCACATTTGTGTTATTGCACATTTGTGGATGTGTGTGTTTGATCAGTTAAAGTCTTTGTTGTGGAGTCTGACAGCAGTGGGGAGGAAAGACCTGCGAAATCTCTCCGTCCCACACCGTGGGTGCCGCAGTCTCCCACTGAAGGAGCTGCTCAGTGCTGTCACAGTCTCATGCATGGGGTGGGAGATGTTGTCCAACAGGGATGACAGCTTAGCCACCATTCTCCTGTCACTCACCACCTCCACTGGGTCCAGAGGGCATCCTAGAACAGAGCTGGCCCTTCGGATCAGCCTGTTCAGTCTCTTCCTGTCCCCAGAAGAGATGCTGCCGCCCCAGCAGACCACACCGTAAAAGATGGCTGAGGCCACCACAGAGTCATAGAAGGTCTTCAGGAGTGGGCCCTCCACTCCAAACGACCTGAGTCTCCGCAGCAGGTACAGCCTGCTCTGCCCTTTCCTGTAGAGGGCGTCTGAGTTATGAGTCCAGTCCAGTTTGCTGTTCAGATGAACACCAAGGTACCTGTAGCTGTCCACAGCCTCAATGTCGATACCTTGGATGTTCAGTGGTTGCAGTGGAGGATGTTTGTGCCTGCGGAAGTCTACCACCAGCTCCTTTGTTTTACTGGCATTGATCTGGAGGTAGTTCAGCTGGCACCAGTCCACAAAGTCCTGAGTCAGTCCTCTGTACTCCTTGTCGTCCCCATCAGTGATGAGGCCGACTATAGCAGAGTCATCAGAGAACTTCTGCAGGAAGCACTGGGTGGAGTTGTGGGAGAAGTCTGCAGTGTAGATGGTGAAGAGGAACGGAGCCAGAACCGTTCCCTGTGGGGCCCCCGTACTGCAGACGACCCTGTCCGACACACAGCCCTGAGTCTTCACATACTGTGGTCGGTCGGTGAGGTAGTCCAAAATCCAGGTGGTGAGGTGATGGTCCACTCCAGAGTTCTCCAGCTTGTCCTTCAGAACCGAGGGAAGAATAGTGTTGAAGGCACTGGAGAAATCAAAGAACATGATTCTCACAGTGCTCCCAGCGGTCTCCAGGTGAGCGAGGGAGCGATGTAGGAGGTGAATGACGGCATCATCCGCTCCAATGCCAGGCTGGTAGGCAAACTGAAGTGGGTCCAGTGATGAGCTCACAAGGCGCCAAAGCTGAGCCAGGACCAGCCGCTCCAGGGTCTTCATCAGGTGGGATGTCAGAGCCACCGGCCTGTAGCTGTTGAGGTCCTTGGGGCGTGAAGTCTTTGGCACTGGTACAACACAGGAGGTTTTCCAGAGCTGTGGGACTCTTCCCAGCCTCAGGCTCAGGTTGAAGAGGTGCTCCATCACCCCACACAGTTGGTCCGCGCAGGACCTGACGACCCTCGAGCTGATGCCATCTGGGCCCGCTGCCTTCTTGCCATTAATCCTCCTCAGTTCCCTCCTAACCTGGGTGGTTGAGAGAGTCAGGTTGGAGCCTTGTGTTGATTGTGTATTGGATGCTGTTGTTGGGGGTGGGGAGGAGTGAGCAGGGTGAATAGAGGAGGTGTGAAGTGTCTGAGGTGTCAGAGGTGGAACAGCAGCAGTGGGGGTGGGTGAGTCTGCAGCCGATGTTGGAGACTGCCTCATGGCTGAATCAAATCTGTTGAAGAAATGATTCAGTTCATTTGCCCACCTCACATCCCTCCCAGGCAGAGAGTTCTGATGTTTGTGGCCTGAGATGGTTCTGAGGCCTCTCCAGACTTCACCAACGTTGTTTTGCTGAAGCTGGTTCTCCATCTTCTGCCTGTAGCTATCCTTCCCATTCCTTATCAGTCCCCTCAGCTCTCTCTGCACCCTTTTCAACTCCTCTTTGTCTTTGGATTTGAAGGCCCTCCTCTTCTGCTTGAGGACGGCTTTAATTTCTGGGGTAATCCAAGGTTTGTTGTTGGAGAAACACCGTACAGTCCTGGTAGGTACGGTGTTATCCACACAGAAATTAATATAGTCCGTAATGCATGTAGTAAGGCTGTCGATGTCCTCTCCGTGGTCGTCACAGATCACCTCCCACACAGTCGACTCAAAACAATCCTTAAGAGCCTCCTCGCTCTCCTCCGACCATCTCTGCACTGTGCGGGTGGCTGGTGGCTCCCTGCACACTAAGGGCTCATACACAGGGACAAGGTGCACCAGGTTGTGATCAGATCTGCCCAGTGGAGGGAGAGGTGATGAACTGTATGCCTCTTCAGCATTGGCATACAGTAAGTCCAGTGTTTTATTGTCTCTGGTTGGGCATGTCACATACTGGGTGAAGGTGGGCAGTGTGGAGTCCAGTGAGGCATGATTGAAGTCCCCTGATATTATGAGAAGGGCTCTCGGAGATTGTGTTTGCAGTCTGCTGACCACTGAGTGGAGAGTGTCACAGGCTGCATCCGCGTTGGCCGAGGGGGGGACATACGCTGTTATCGCGATAACATGCAAGAATTCCCGGGGCAGGTAGTACGGACGCATGCTAACGGCTAACAGCTCAATGTCTCTGCTGCAGAGTTGTTCTTTCACAGTAATGTGCCCAGGGTTACACCATCTGTCATTCACAAACACTGCCAGTCCCCCTCCTTTCCTCTTACCGCTCTCTCTCGTCCTGTCCACTCGCAGCAGCTGGAATCCCGGTAGTGTCATGCTCGTGTCCGGAGTTAGCGGTGTTAGCCACGACTCCGTTAGCATCATGATGCTACATTGCCGGTACTCCCTCTGTGACCAGGTTAGCGACGTGAGCTCATCCATTTTATTGTGCAAAGACCGTACATTTCCAATAATTACAGAAGGAAGAGATGGTCGATAACGTCTCCTTCTCGGCCGACGGCGCTCCTTCCCAGCACGACACCCCCGTCTTTTCCTCCTCAGCTCGCTGGGAATGTCGAGTCTGTCCGCCGGCAGTACAGCTGCTGGACGCAGCGCTAACAGCTGATCCTTACTGTAAACAAAGGATCCCTGCTCTGGGTCCCCACACACGGGTGAAAAAAGTAGAAAAAAACTAAGAAAAACGACCAGAACTAGCACAAAACGGTAGAACATGGTTGCAGAGTCTAATTACTAATACGTTAGTTATAAAAAATTTACGAGAAGAAAAGATAAGAAAGAAATAAACTCAGAATGAGCAGAGCTGCTGTAACAGGCTGCCGCACACGGGGCGCCGGAAGTAAAATCTGGTGTAGAGATTCAAACATTTATTTAATGATTTTTTTACTCCTCCCATTTGAGGACAGCTGGAGCCTCAGCCTGAACAGTTCTCCTTTGTTGTCGATCAATGCTCAGATACCTCATCACCATCGACCTCTGCAACATAAGACTATAGAAATAAGGTCCAGTCTCCTCAAAAACCACATCAGACCTCTGCTGTTATTAATATATGCAGAATACCACCTTGTTATGTTGTACTTTTGACAACGTATCTTTTCCTCATTTCTATAAGACCTATCAACAGTGTAGGGCATGGCTATTCAACTAAGAAGTTAGTTGGGCCAGATTTCAAACCGAGGAATTTATCTGGGCCAGATATTTTTTTGCAGCAAGTAAGCAGCAGATCATGATCAATTTCAAACCCACACAACTGTATTGAAAAACAAGTAATTTTTTTATTCCTTTTTCCCCTGTAAATCTGGTGACCTCTCACAAATGCACACCAAAAGGTCCATTTAAAAAAAGGAGCTATAACTAAACTATTTTTTTGTACATTTGAAATAATAATTAAAAAAAACATTTTGATAATTCCCTTTCAAATTAAAATAAATATTTTGCTGATCACTCATTTTTCCTGCCATGGATGGAGCCCCATCCGTCACAAGTATACAGACACGCTTCATATCCAGACCATTTTCCTCAAAAAGAGCTGAAATCTTCTCAAACATTATTTCGCCAGCTGTGTGTCCCTCTAACGGTAGTAAGCGAGCAATTTCCCATCCAAACAACGGACATATATGCACAACAGTGCATTATCAGTTCTGGCTGTGAACCCATCTCCTGCTATAGATATTACATCAGTTTTCTTCATGTCATCAGCATTTCAAACTCGTCTGACGACAGAACTTCAACTCTACGAATATTTGAACTGTCTGACAGGGGTACGTTTTCAATAGCAGATGTCACACTTACTTTAATTTTTTCGTCACTTATCACCGCATCCACCACGGCCAGTATGCAGTATTTCACTGTTTCAGAATCTGTGAAAGGCCTTTTCTTCTTCGCCAAGAAGCAAACACGAAGGGAAGCTGCTGCAGCTCTCTCTTGGGCTGTACAGGACCCTCACCATGGTAGTACAACTCCGGTTGTAAGATTATTAAACTCGCAATTAAACTGTACTTTTGCAGCCCTCTCCTGAGATTGCTCTGGAAAGTTTGTGTCGGGTGTTTGTCATTGTGGTGCCTGCGTAAGTACCGCAACACACTCACTGCAAATTAAACACATAGGTTTGGCATTTGGATTTGGCGGTAAAATGAATAAGTATTTGTCAGTCCAGGCAGGGTTAAAACGACGGTTTTCATTGTCATATTTACGCGTTTGGACTGAGAAAGACATGCTGTTGTCACATCATATATTACGATGATTGTTTAATATGTTTACATCACGGTGCATTGTGGGTTAAATATTGCTAGGCTACTAGGAGTGTTGCATTCACAGTCTACACTACGCTGTAGGAATTTTAAATTTTTTAAAATTAATTAATTAATTAATTTTTTGCGTTTTCTCTGTGTTTCTGCCAGGACCACAAGCAGGGTCACTCGCGGGTTGCTTCTGGGCCGCATGTGGCCCGTGGGCCGCCATTTGAATAGGCTTGGTGTAGGGACTAACGTGTTATTAAGTAACGCGTTGCAGTAACTACGTTATTATTGTGGTAACGAGCACGGTAACTAGTTATTATGCCAGAATCAGGAACGCGTTAATCGTTACTGGGATTTAGATAGGGTCATTATTCGTTACTTCATGTGGTGGCTATCGCGGAGCTTCCACAGATTCAGTAACATTAGCAAGTGGTGGAGGCCAGCAGGTGGATGAGGGAAAGGGGAGGCAGGAGGGGGAGAGACCCGAGGCGGCCGCCGGTGTCAGGTGAACTGAACTTCAGGTAAGAAGTTATGACCTGCAGTCTATCTGGGTCAGATATAAACCAAGTTTAGGTGTAGTTTATTTTCGTTATGCTGACGTTTTCGTACTGGGTGCTAGCTAGCATGACGGAGTTTCTATACAGCTGGGTGGGTGCTATGATGTTACTGATGTTGAACTTTATTTTGTTCATAAGGTTAATTATTAGAGTTGCCAACCGTCCCGTAAAAAAACGGAATCGTCTCGTATTCAGAGAAAATATTACGCGTTTCGTACTGAGGTGAAAAGGAGCACAGTTTGTCCTGTACTTCAGCTACAATGAAAAAGAAGAGACAAAGCTGGAGTTAATCTGTCTTTAGGCTGCACAGCTGCCTCTTCTTCTCTCATTCTCTCCCCCTCCCTCTCCTGTTGCTACTTCAGTCATGAAACTGATCAATGATCAGCTGATCTGCTTTTCTGTCGCAAGTCCAGTTGTTCTGGGAACCCATCCTACCCGTTGTTTCATGCGCACAACACAAAATTAAGTGGCGAACCGTCCTACCTTTTTGAATATTAGCCAGAAAAATACTCTGATGGGTAAAATTAAGTGCCAAACCATCCTACCTTTGTGAGTGTGACCTACAAGCATACTAACAGCTAAAATTTAGTGGCAAATCGTCCTACCTTTGTTAATTTCAGCTAGAAGCATATTTTCACAGCTACAGTTCAGTGGCGAACCATCCTACCTTTGTTAATAAGAGCTAGAAACATACTTTGACAGGTAAAATGAAGTGCCAAACCATGCTACCTTTGTGAATGTTACCTACAAGCATACTTTAACAGGTAAAATAAAGTGGCAAACCGTCCTGGCTTTATAATTAAGAGCTACAAGCATACTGTAATAGGCAAAGTTAAGTGGCAGACCGTCATACCTACCTACTTAAATTTGTGCTGGAATTACTCTGTGACAGCAGAAATGTGCATAAACTACTTACGGTAGGACGTTTTGCCAAAGTAGGATGGTTTGTCAGAACACCGTCTCTCTTGTTTGTTTATCGCCCACTTTGCGCCAGAAAGAAGAAACCAGCGGAAGTCGCGTTAAACAACAGCAGCACGTTTAAACTTGATCAGCTGTTGTTAGAATTTATTTAATATTACCTTCTAGTATCAGCTGATGTTTGCTGGAGCCACAGCCGTAAAAGCTGCTGGTCATGGTATCGGTTTGGATATGTGGTGAGGGGGAAAGATGAAGATGAAACCAGGAGATGTCCTTACTGAATCATCAGAGCTGAACAGGTGATGGAGAAACAGGTTTACCCTTAGGTGACATGAATGAGTTAAAGTTATGAACTGTTTCTGAGAGACAAATAGCACCAGGATCCTTTTCTATGTAGCTGACAGCTGGTAACTGTGCAGGGGCGGGTCTAGCAAGGTTTTGCCAGGGGCCCAGGTAGGGCATTAACAGGGAAAGGGGGGCACAAAGAAATACTTTTCTTTCTTATTCTCATTTAAAATATCTAGCTTTTAAAAAATAATTCTCTGAATCTTACAACAAACGATTGATAGGTTGATGCATATATACCATCAGAACAGTGTACATCACTCTCACAATAGTGTTTGTTTTCATTCAAAGGCTTTATGATTTTTCCTATAATGGTGGGCCGGTCTCTAGTCAAAATGCCCGGGCCGATTTTTTGTCCCAGTCCAGCCCTGTATGCAGCTCATCTGCAGTCTGGAGTTACCTACATCTTTCTACTTGGAAGGCAGAATTTCCGATTTCTGAGTACAATCGAAAGCACCACAACTGCAGTTTTCGTGTTGGATGTAAAAAGTGCACGTGACGCTGTGACGTAGGCTAGAATCATGGTGGCAGTCAACGACGGTCCAGGCGTGGGATTTCTCTCGTGGAAATATGCAGATTATTTTTAACTTTCTAGCTAGAAGACTGGCAGTCTTGCTGGTTATCCAGTTACGGAAGCAACACATTAACAAGAGAATTCTGAGTAAAACCAAAGTTACTTTCCCTAGTAACTAGTTACTTTGAAAGTAACGAGTAACTCGAAGTAACTGAGTTACTTTTGATAGAAGTAACTAGTAATGTAACTAAGTTACTAATTTAAAGTAACTTACCCAACACTGCCTATCAAGACCTAATATTTGCATAGTATGAATTTTCAGTGTGATTAATAAGCACAGACATAGAGAAACATAACAAAAGAAACAAAAACTAATTTGCTAAGCAGCTCAATGGTGAAAATGTTCAGTGCTCTACGTAGCTTACACTGACCTTAATTCATTATGGTGCCAGTGGTTTGGGAATGTTTATGAAAAACCATTAAAGGATCATTATATTAACCAATCATTAGATTATGTAGTTTCTTACAACTATTTCCATAATAAAAAAAATGACACTATCAACATGTACCACACATTGTTTAACTACCTGACCAACCATTATTGCTGCCTTGGATAGATGTGTCTGTAACACATCCACATCAGATTACATTAGATGCCTTATGGGTAGACAGTTGGGTGGGTGGGAGACAGCCTCTGTCGGGTCCATGGGGTTCAGAGGACAGCAGGGTGAACAGATGGATGGTGAAGAATGTCAGACCTGCGGAGGGTCACCTGGTCAAATGCCCTACTGTTCCGCTATGCCACCTCCCCACAATCCTGCTAAATCGCACCACAAAACATTAACTTCACATGCCACATTCATCCTTCCTTCACACTGTGCTACCTTGAAGGACACATCCTCCTAATGAGTGGCTCAGATGGTAGAGTGGGTCGCATGCACAACTTGAGTAGAAGGTGCTTCATAAGTACCAGTACATTTATCAGAAATGTGTATTTTTTGTAACTTTTATTTATTTAGTTTTTACTCACCTAATACTATGTTTTTATGAGGCTGCCAAACATTCTTTGTTGGTCAAAATACTTCCAGAAAATCTTCTTGATGTGAGTTTTTGACATTACTCTCTTAACAGCACATATCTTTTACAAGCTGTGAATTTAAGGATAATTCAGAATTAAAGTTTAAACGGCAAAGAGAGCATGTTGTAACACTCAAGGGTGCAGCGAGGCCCAACACACAGAAGGACACTGTTTTTATTTTTTCAGACAGACTTTATTCTTTTCTGTTTTTTGGTTGTATACACACTGCTTCTGCAGGTCTAAACAATCCTATGCTGTTAAAACTTGGCTACTGCTTCCCTTCTGTCAGCTGCAGCTCTACTGCTCTCCACCCACGCCTGACCCAGTGTAACCCTACTTACATTTTATTAATAAGAATAACAAAAATCTTACTAGGCCAAGGCCACACCAGAGTAACAGTGCACAAAATAGTATATTTGACAATATATTAATTGTTTGTCCTACCACACTCCAGTGAAGAGGGAAAGTTTGAAGTCTTGCAGGTATCTGTTTCAACATGCAATGGAAACAAAGCTCTGGCTTCAATAAAGCCTCAACAATCTTACCGACTCTTGGGTTGGCTCACCATCCAGTTAACTGGAACTGTGGAATCGCTACTCCTCTTGCTTCAGACTAAGTTCGTCTCTCGAGTCATCGTTTTACCAGATGAAAAAACCCTGACCCATAAACAGGTCACAGGAGCCATATAGTCACATACACCACTTATAACCAGCTATAATTCTATCAACTTGAAGAGTTGACAATGTTCACAAAAAACCCAACTCCTAGATTTAACACTTTAGCTGCGTTCGGCAACTCACAGTAGCTCACTGGACTTACGCACACACACACACACACACACACACACACACACACACACACACACACACACACACACACGTGCGCACACACTTTCAGTCCTCACAAATATAGCTAGACAGGAACACACACACACACACACACACACACACACATTAATGCTGCTAACATGAGCTTTTTCCTCTGCATAGTTGTTAGCTTATTGGCTAATGGACTTTCCACCCAGCTACATCAAGTTACGCAACAACAAATCATCTAATTTGTCCACATCTTTATTTAAACCAAAAATAAATGACTAAATTGTTTACATCATAGACACCAAAAATTACTTTCCATCGGTCTTTGTTTCTAGCCGGACTACACCAGCGTGTTATTTTCTAAAATAGAAGAGGCATAATTAGAGGATGGCTGGTGGCTGTGCCAGCCTGAGGGAATAGCACTGTGGGCACCTGCTGCACATGCCCAGGTGTTGCTATAGATGATAACATCATCCAGGTAGGCAGTAGCATATGCAGCATGCAGTCTCAGCACCTGGTCCATGAGGTGCTGGAAAGTGTTGTGGAAAAATGAGCAGTGCCAGTCCCATTCAGCTGAGGAGCTTGTTAAACACAGGCATGAGACGAGCATCAAATACCTCATTCACCTTTCAATAATCTATACAGAACCGTATAGACCCATCTTTTTCTACTAAAAGAGCTATAGGTCAACATCATGCACTGTGCATCTCTTCTATCACTCCCATCTCCACAATTACAGCTAATGGTATGACTGGGCAGTGGGAAGAACAGATCTGCAAAATGCAGTTGTAATGCAGCAATGTCTGTTCTATGGGTCAGCGTGAGATGGTTATCTCAATGGACTATGCTGCTGAATTTGGCACCTCCGGCTTCACCTCACCTGTATTTTCACCAAGCTCACCAGAGAAATAGATTCTGTCTCTCTCAATGATTTGAGAAGGTAGAATGGTATACAGCAGGGGTGGGCAATCTCAGTCCACGAGGGCCGGTGTCCCTGCAGGTTTTAGATCTCACCTTGGGTCAACACACCTGAATCACATGATTAGTTCGTTACCAGGCCTCTGGAGAACTTCAGGACATGTTGAGGAGCTAATTTAGGCATTTAAATCAGCTGTGTTGGTTCAAGGACACATCTAAAACCTGCAGGGACACCGGCCCTCGTGGACTGAGATTGCCCACCCCTGGTATACAGTATTTATATGGCTCCACCCCTGAGTGAATGCACTGTTTCATAGTAAATGTCCTCCACTTGCCAAGTGACCACAAAAGGTCAAGTAACTTTGAACTGGATAAAGAGAGCAATACAAGTGCTTTATCGCCCGGTGTAAACTACATTAGTGTCGCCCCTCTGTTGTGTGTGTGTGTAGCTTTGGTCTCAGGTCCAGGATGTATTGAATTTTATTTTTACTTGGTCATGATCCTTCCTTCCAGTTTTCCTTAGAGCAGGTCCAACACCCCATGCAGTTTCCTGCCAAACAACAGTTATCCAGTCGACGCCTCGGGCACCTCCGCAAACCAGATGGTCTAACCAGCAATTCCATACGTACAGTGGCTTGCAAAAGTATTCGGCCCCCTTGAACTTTTTCACATGTTGTCACATTACAGCCACAATTTTATTGGAATTCCACGTGAAAGACCAATACAAAGTGGTGCACACGTGAGAAGTGGAACGAAAATCATACATGATTCCAAACATTTTTTACAAATAAATAACTGAAAAGTGGGGTGTGCGTAATTATTCAGCCCCCTGAGTCAATACTTTGTAGAACCACCTTTTGCTGCAATTACAGCTGCCAGTCTTTTAGGGTATGTCTCTACCAGCTTTGCACATCTAGAGACTGAAATCCTTGCCCATTCTTCTTTACAAAACAGCTCCAGCTCAGTCAGATTAGATGGACAGCGTTTGTGAACAGCAGTTGTCAGATCTTGCCACAGATTCTCGATTGGATTTAGACACCAGACAGGTCAGGGATAAAGTTATTGAGAAATCTAAAGCAGGCTTAGGCTACAAAAAGATTTCCCTAGCCTTGAACATCCCACGGAGCACGGTTCAAGCGATCATTCAGAAATGGAAGAAGTATGGCACAACTGTAAACCTACCAAGACAAGGCCGTCCACCTAAACTCACAGGCCGAACAAGGAGAGCGCTGATCAGAAATGCAGCCAAGAGGCCCATGGTGACTCTGGACGAGCTGCAGAGATCTACAGCTCAGGTGGGGGAATCTGTCCATAGGACAACGATTAGTCGTGCACTGCACAAAGTTGGCCTTTATGGAAGAGTGGCAAGAAGAAAGCCATTGTTAACAGAAAACCATAAGAAGTCCCGTTTGCAGTTTGCCACAAGCCATGTGGGGGACACAGCAAACATGTGGAAGAAGGTGCTCTGGTCAGATGAGACCAAAATAGAACTTTTTGGCCAAAATGCAAAACGCTATGTGTGGCGGAAAACTAGCACTGCACATCACTCTGAACACACCATCCCCACTGTCAAATATGGTGGTGGCAGCATCATGCTCTGGGGGTGCTTCTCTTCAGCAGGGACAGGGAAGCTGGTCAGAGTTGATGGGAAGATGGATGGAGCCAAATACAGGACAATCTTGGAAGAAAACCTCTTGGAGTCTGCAAAAGACTTGAGACTGGGACGGAGGTTCACCTTCCAGCAGGACAACGACCCTAAACATAAAGCCAGGGCAACAATGGAATGGTTTAAAACAAAACATATCCTTGTGTTAGAATGGCCCAGTCAAAGTCCAGGTCCAGCTCGTCCAGAGTCACCATGGGCCTCTTGGCTGCATTTCTGATCAGCGCTCTCCTTGTTCGGCCTGTGAGTTTAGGTGGACGGCCTTGTCTTGGTAGGTTTACAGTTGTGCCATACTCCTTCCATTTCTGAATGATCGCTTGAACCGTGCTCCATGGGATGTTCAACGCTTGGGAAATCTTTTTGTAGCCTAAGCCTGCTTTAAATTTCTCAATAACTTTATCCCTGACCTGTCTGGTGTCTAAATCCAATCGAGAATCTGTGGCAAGATCTGACAACTGCTGTTCACAAACGCTGTCCATCTAATCTGACTGAGCTGGAGCTGTTTTGCAAAGAAGAATGGGCAAGGATTTCAGTCTCTAGATGTGCAAAGCTGGTAGAGACATACCCTAAAAGACTGGCAGCTGTAATTGCAGCAAAAGGTGGTTCTACAAAGTATTGACTCAGGGGGCTGAATAATTACGCACACCCCACTTTTCAGTTATTTATTTGTAATCATGTATGATTTTCGTTCCACTTCTCACGTGTACACCACTTTGTATTGGTCTTTCACGTGGAATTCCAATAGAATTGATTCATGTTTGTGGCTGTAATGTGACAACATGTGGAAAAGTTCAAGGGGCCCGAATACTTTTGCAAGCCACTGTATTCATCCCTAGTCAGGGATTCCACCAGCCCATAAGTGTGGAGATGGTATATGCTAGTCTGAATAGAGAAATAGCCCAGTAATTCGTACAGCTCCTTTTAATCTGTGCTCTGTTCAATCAGTATCTCTTCTGGGACACTGACCTGAGAGATTACCTGAAACGATGCCTGCCTCACACTCGTTGCAGAAATGCTGCACAGTGGCACTGCCTCGGGATATTGTGTTATATTATCCATTAATAATAGAACAAAATGATATCCCTGTGATTTCAGTGAAATGGCCTGGTAAAGTCCATGCCAATGTGCTGAAACGGTACCTACATTAATGGCAATGCATGCAACGCCGCTTTGGCTGATTTACTAGTTGGCATTCAAGATGCACACCACTGGAATTATATACCACAGATGCCCAGCCGCGTGTATGAGTGTGTAAGTATAAAATCAGGCCTTGATTACATCGAGAATTTTTTGCATTGCATGTGACCAGCCATAGGGTTAAAATGAGTCAGGGGACTCAAGGCCAACAGTTTGTAGGCACCAACAACTGGATGTGTTCCTTTCCAGTGCAAAGTGACTCACTCTATACAGTCTGTATCACTGCTGCATCAGTTTGCTCCATTTTAACATCAAGTTTTATTAACTGATCAAAGGCTGACCAGAATGTCATCACGAGACTGCTCTAGTGGAAAATCTTCCTCTGGACAGAAAAAAAATAAACCTGGAGCAGACAGCCAGGGAGGACTGAGGGACCATGACAGTCATGGTGAGTGAAAAGATGTGAGTGGAGGCAAAATACATAAAAGGAAGTTTCCAAGCATTCTGAGCTTATAGCAGCATAACTAAAGAACAGTTCAGAGTCTCCTGCTCCAACCCTTTGAACCTTAACAGTACAGATGGTGTCTATCTGCTGAATCCACTGAGCAGTGTTTCCACAGGAGAGGGTGCCGATACATAGCTGAAGGCTCTGGTTCCTATACTGCTTTTGAAGAGTCTAGGAACACAAAATAAGCGTGCAGTGTGAAAGCAAAGTGCTCTGTTTGGATAATGTCATACTATGAGGACTTAAAGAAAAGATGGGCGAAATAATAGTCAAGACATCAGGTATTTCATAAAATGAGACATGCTAGTCAGAAAAATTTTAAAGACATATCAATTAAATATAAAGTTTATTTATGATATGCATCATAAATAGTTTCGTTGTAGCCCACCTACAGCTGTATTTTCTAATCTGGGTGGGTGCATTGGGTGCATTTTTTAAATTTTATTTTATTGTCTCACTTTTCAGGCTCTCCTTTTCGCCACTTTTTCCAAAGTAAACTCTGTTCTACAAGTTGCATGAATGCACAGCGAAGGTAGAGGAGGGCCCAGATACGTTAAGAGATTTGATTGGAAAATACAGTGTCAGTAATGAAAATGACTTGAAAGGGCTGCTGTCAGTGCTTGTACCTGGACAGCAGCCCTTCAATTTACCCATTGGCCCAAAAGTGCTTCGGCCCACCGGGCAAATGCCCAAAATACTAGTCCAGCTCTGCACCTAAGTGCAGCATTCACAAACACCAGTAAAAACATGTTAGTATAGAGACAAAATGTGTTTCAGATCATAATTCTGATTGCCAGAAAATCCTAATAACATAATCAGTTAGTCTTATTGTGATATCACCACAACCAAAGTTGTAAGTCCAACTTTCATGTACTCTTTATTGAGAAAATTCAAGTTATTTTTCGCAGACAAAAAACTAAAAATTCTGTTTGCAAGGTTGTCATTTTTTAGGCTAGAAGCCACAAGGTACAAGAGAGAAGGCAGAAAAATCCATATAATAATAATCCTGCTATATACACTTTCATATGTGTTCAAATCAATGCTATGGAAGCCCGTCTCCGCCACACAAAAAAAAGGATCCATAACTCGAAATTTCGAGTTATTTTCTCGAAATTTCGAGTTAGTTTCTCGAAATTTTGAGTTAGTTTCTCGAAATTTCAAGTTATTTTCTCGAAATTTCGAGTTATTTTCTCAAAATTTTGACTTATTAACTCAAAATTTCAAGTTTGCACTGCCAATCAGTAATCTTCGTGAATGACGTCATTTCCTTGTTACCCGGAAGCTGAAGCCCTCAGCTACAAATGCTACAGCTAAGCTACCGGTATTACATCCAGTCATGAATGCACAGATTGCTGAGTATTTTCAGCGTGGCTTCAAAAATGATGAAATCCTTGCATTATTAGCTGAATCACATGGCATTACTATCAGCAAACGTACTCGCGAAAGCGCCAATTTGTTGCGATCCGGTTTTGAGTGCACATTACTCAGCGCCATATGCGTCCGGGTAACAAGAAAGTGACCTCATTCACGTAGGTCGTGTCCAAATTCATGGGCTGCATCCTCCTGAGGACCCGGCCTTCGCGGTCTACGTGGGCCGGGTCCTCAGAAGGTCGGGTAGGCCAGAAGTAAACGGCTGTGAAATTGGACAGTCTAGCCTTCAGATTTGCGTCACCGCTGTCTCGGTGCAGTTTAATAAACTCAGCTGTTTGCTCTTTGCTATCTAAAATATAACAGGACACTGGTGTAAATTCTCGACCATCTCACACTTCTGTTTAATCAGTTTTCTGTTTGACGTTTATTCAGCTGTGTGAAAACCACCCGGGGGATTAATAAAGTTTTATTTTATCTAATCTAATCTAATCTAATAACTTTAATCTCAGCCAAACCGATTTACTCACGAACAAATAAAACACAGAAAAAGCCAAACAATAACAGTTTTAGGTTGTCTAAGTGACTTATATATTTCTTTTAACCTGAGTAGCGAAAGACCGCGGTGATCTGAAAATGATGTGCTGGGAGTTTGCAGTTCTCTCCGGCTCTAGTGACCCTCGAGCTCCCGGCTAGCTATCGAGCTGTTGGATAACAGACGTCTCTGAAAACGTCAGAGTACTTTTGCAAATATGTGATATCTCGATAAACCGAGCAGATATTTGAAGTTTACACAGCTATATTCTTGCCTGAAAATATGTTAAAAGTTTATTTTGTGACCCAGAAAGAGTAATAAGAGTAATATTAAAAACTTAGTAGTGGCTGCCATTGTTGAAAACTGGAATTGGCTGGGCCGCGCTGTGAATTCTGGGATATGGTGGGCCACGAAGGACACACCCGACCCATCCTTCAAATTCGGGGAAAAGGAGGACGCATTTGTCGGCTGCATTCGGAGGAGTCTACGAATTTGGACAGCCTTCATTTCATCACTGTGACGTAATCGGCCTACAAATGCGTCCTCAGGAGGATGCAGCCCATGAATTTGGACACGACTGTAGATTACTGATTGGCAGAGCTAACTCAAAATTTCGAGTTATGGAGGAGGACACACACACACACACACACACACACACACACACACACACACACACACACACACACACACACGCACACACACA
This sequence comes from Pelmatolapia mariae, assembly GCF_036321145.2. Classification (NCBI taxonomy): domain Eukaryota; kingdom Metazoa; phylum Chordata; class Actinopteri; order Cichliformes; family Cichlidae; genus Pelmatolapia; species Pelmatolapia mariae. The sequence goes on along the minus strand of NC_086239.1, from coordinate 4,141,751 downwards.
CACACATTCTTACTTACATACAGAAGTTCACACACAATGCCTTGTCTTAGAAACTATGTGGGCGTTACTTTTTGTGTGAACTGTCTCTCAATAAAAGGCAGCAGGAGGAGGCCATCGTTGGGGTCATTTTCATGGTGGACACAGACAGGCCTCCCTTGCAAGTAAAAACGATCGATCGCTGACTGTCTTGTTTTCTTTCATGATGAATAAGTCTCTAAAACTAGCAGGGCTTGTGGAAACAGACCCAACAGTCCCCATCAGTGATGAGGCCGACTATTGCAGAGTCATCAGAGAACTTCTGCAGGAAGCACTGGGTGGAGTTGTGGGAGAAGTCTGCAGTGTAGATGGTGAAGAGGAACGGAGCCAGAACCGTTCCCTGTGGGGCCCCCATACTGCAGATGACCCTGTCCGACACACAGCCCTGGGTTCTCACATACTGTGGTCGGTCGGTGAGGTAGTCCAAAATCCAGGTGGTGAGGTGATGGTCCACTCCAGAGTTCTCCAGCTTGTCCTTCAGGACCGTGGGAAGAATAGTGTTGAAGGCACTGGAGAAATCAAAGAACATGATTCTCACAGTGCTCCCAGCGGTCTCCAGGTGAGAGAGGGAACGATGTAGGAGGTGAATGACGGCATCATCCGCTCCAATGCCAGGCTGGTAGGCAAACTGAAGTGGGTCCAGTGATGAGCTCACCAGGTGCCAAAGCTGAGCCAGGACCAGCCGTTCCAGGGTCTTCATCAGGTGGGATGTCAGAGCCACCGGCCTATAGCTGTTGAGGTCCTTGGGGCGTGAAGTTTTTGGCACTGGTACAACACAGGAGGTTTTCCAGAGCTGTGGGACTCTTCCCAGCCTCAGGCTCAGGTTGAAGAGGTGCTCCATCACACCACACAGTTGGTCCGCGCAGGACCTGACGACCCTCGAGCTGATGCCATCTGGGCCCGCTGCCTTCTTGGCTTTAATCCTCCTCAGTTCCCTCCTAACCTGGGTGGTTGAGAGAGACAGGCTGGAGCCTTGTGTTGAGTGTGTATTGGATGCTGTTATTGGGGGTGGGGAGGAGTGAGCAGGGTGAGTAGAGGAGGTGTGAAGTGTCTGAGGTGTCAGAGGTGGAACAGCAGCAGTGGGGGTGGGTGAGTCTGCAGCCGATGTTGCAGACTGGCTCATGGATGAATCAAATCTGTTGAAGAAATGATTCAGTTCATTTGCCCACCTCACATCCCTCCCAGGCAGAGAGTTCTGATGTTTGTGGCCTGAGATGGTTCTGAGGCCTCTCCAGACTTCGCCAACGTTGTTTTGCTGAAGCTGGTTCTCCATCTTCTGCCTGTAGCTGTCCTTCCAATTTCTTATCAGTCCCCTCAGCTCTCTCTGCACCCTTTTCAACTCCTCTTTGTCTTTGGATTTGAAGGCCCTCCTCTTCTGCTTGAGGACAGCTTTAATTTCTGGGGTAATCCAAGGGTTGTTGTTGGAGAAACACCGCACAGTCCTGGTAGGTACGGTGTTATCCACACAGAAATTAATATAGTCAGTAATACATGTAGTAAGGCTGTCGATGTCCTCTCCGTGGTCGTCACAGATCACCTCCCACACATTCGACTCAAAACAATCCTTAAGAGCCTCCTCGCTCTCCTCCGACCATCTCTGTACTGTGCGGGTGGCTGGTGGCTCCCTGCGCACTAAGGGCTCATACACAGGGACAAGGTGCACCAGGTTGTGATCAGATCTGCCCAGGGGAGGGAGAGGTGATGAACTGTATGCCTCTTCTGCATTGGCATACAGTAAGTCCAGTGTTCTATTGTCTCTGGTTGGGCATGTCACATACTGGGTGAAGGTGGGCAGCGTGGAGTCCAGTGAGGCATGATTAAAGTCCCCTGATATTATGAGAAGGTTGTGGTCAGATGGGAACATGGGAATGTCGAGTCTGTCCGCCGGCAGTACCGCTGCGGGACGCAGCGCTAACAGCTGATCCTTACTGTAAACAAAGGATCCCTGCTCTGGGTCCCCAGACACGGGTGAAAAAAGTAGAAAAAAACTAAGAAAAACGACCAGGACTAACACAAAACGGTAGAACATGGTTGCAGAGTCTAATTACTAATACGTTAGTTATAAAAATTACGAGAAGAAAAAAGATGAGAAAGAAAGAAACTCAGAATGAGCAGAGCTACTACCTCGAAAATTTGGTCTGACTAATAACCATTTCTTGCGATACTTGCAAATCAGAGATTTTATACATAAAAAGGTTGCTAATTTTCCTACTCTCCCCCCTCCTTCCTGTTTGGATTCTATACTAAGGGTCAATGAGATGAAAAAAGGCAGAATATCGTTTATTTACTCACCTATCATGGACAGTTGTAACCTGTCTATTTCATACATTCGAGAACAGTGGGAGAATAATTTGGGTGCCCAGCTGTCTGACGAAGAATGGGATATGGCTCTTACCAGGATCCATTCCTCTTCTATATGTTCAAGACACTCCCTAATACAATTCAAAGTGTTACACAGGTTACATTTTTCAAAAGCTAAACTAGCAAAAATATTTCCGAACATAGACCCATCGTGTGATAGATGCAAACAGACTCCAGCTACTTCCCTTCATATGTTTTGGTCCTGTCCGAAAATTGCTCCTTTCTGGTCATCATTTTTTGAAGTCATCTCTAAAGCCTATGCCTATAACATCTCGCCTTCCCCCTTGGTGGCAATTTTTGGTTGTTTTTCTGGTATCGCGACTTCTGTTCCCCCTGCCCATTTACAGAGGGTCATTGCCTTTTTGTCATTATTAGCGAGACGCTTGATTTTATTTAAATGGAAGTCTACTACTGCTCCATCACACCACCACTGGATAAGGGATGTTATGCAAAATGTCAAACTGGAAAAAATCAGATGTACTCTCAACGGATCCATCGGCAAGTTCCGCACAACATGGGACCCTCTGTTAACATACGTCAACAATCTACCTGGTCTGGAACTGGAACCTTGAATGTTTTTGTTTGCCCTAGAACAGTCCTGTAAAAACAATTGAGAGGTGCCCCTTTTTCTTTTTCCCCTGTTGTTGTTGTGTTTTTTTTTTGTTGGTTTGTTTGTTTGTTTCCCTTTTCCTGTCTTGGTATTATCTGTCTTAGTGATCTGTGGGGATTGTTGTTTTGTGGTTATTTGTAAAATAATATGAATGCTATGTATGATAATTGAAAAACTACAAATAAAGTGTTCAAGAATGACCAGAGCTGCTGTAACAGGCTGCCGCACACGGGGGACACCGGTTGTGAATGCTTTTCTATTTTTGCCATGTGTCTATGTGTATAGATTATCTGCATAAAGTCCAACCCAGTGAAAAAAACTTCATTTGAGAAAAGGTCATGCTAAAAAGACAGCACTCACCGAGACTCAAATATTACTCTACTGCTGTTTATCTGCCATTTACTACTGGGCATGTATTCTTAGTCATGTTTAAATATCAAGGACCTCATGTAAATAGTCATGATGATTGCCCATACTAACAGGGCAAGAATATGCTCCGGAACATTTAATGAATAACTGAAGGCTTATGAATAATCATCAGCTTTCCTACTGTGCTTCGGTTTAAGGCAGAAACCAGTGGCCTTTCTCTCTTTACTGCCATGATACATGGTTCTAGTACTTGGAGCAGAAAAATGCTTCTGACTATGTTCTCTTTGCCTTGTTAATCACGCTGTTTGACTGCTCTCCATGAATTGCTTGAGGATTAGCTGTTTTATTCTCCTTTGATAAGCTACTGTTGCTAACTTTAATTGATGCACTTTGTTTGTCAGACGTAGGCTTACTGAGGGGAAACTTTTATTCAGGAGTGTGGTTATGGATTGCAGTTCAGACTGCTTACTTCACTCTCTTTATCTGAATGTACAGTAGGTGTTGAGATAAGAATACATTTCTCAGGCTTTAAAGTTGTGACTACCTGGTCATCCTTTTTCCTGTGCTATGCACATTGTTTAACAATTATTTTTTAATGCTTTGAATGTAAATAAGAAAACATTTAAAATTCTTCCACTAGCTTTCCTGGAAAAAAAACACACTCTTATTCTTTATTCTGTACTCTGTATTCTTTAGCATGTTCCAAACTGCAGTGTGATGAGATAGCTGTTGCCTGCACTCCCTCTGGAGCTGGCAGAAAGAGAAAGTCTGTAATGAACAAGACATAGCAGGTAACTACTCTGCCTGCAAATGGCTTTGTTATAACTCATATACAGCTTCTCTCTTTTGTTCGTGGTGGAAAACATGTAAATTTAATGACATTCGAATTGTGGAATAGCATGATTTGAGCTGTACAGTAGAACATTAAAGTATGAGTTAACCGACTGTTTCTTGCATACAGCATGCCCCATTCTTACAAGCATTTTTTTCTGCGCCTTAGTGCTTTTTATCGGACAATGACAAAGAAGGTGGTACTGCCCTTTGAAACAGTTACTGTTGAAAACAAAGGGGGAAGTAACAAAGTATAATACTTATGTACTTAAGTAGCATTTTCAGGTACCTGTACTCTACTTGAGTATTTATTTTTATGACAACTTTTTACTTTTTATGGAGATGAATTTGAGTTTAAGCTGATGGTGCTTTGACCCATTCACTGAATTCAACATTGAATTGTATGCTGTCTAGTATAAAGACAGTATAAATGGTATAGTGTCAATGCAGGAATGGAAATTAGCCAGTACAACTTGAGAAATATTTGCATCTGATCTAACTCAGTTATGTAAATCCACAAAGAAAAGTAAATCTCAGAGCGGCAGCACAGATCAGCTGATCACTACAGTTGTACACTAAGAAAAACCAATTTGAGCTTGTGATACAAATTGTTGTGAGCTGAAGGTTTTTCCTCACACTAAGCGACTACAACATATCTTGTTTTTTCCCACCTGCTGAATCTGTCACGTCCGGTGTGGCAGACGTGTGGAGTTGAAGACAGGACCCGAAATGCAGCAGCTCTGGTGCAGGTGAGTATTTATTGAACAGGAGTAGATACAAACAGAAGTGGCGGGTGAACATGAAACTGGAAAACCTAAACTGGGCAAACTAACAAAACAAACCAGAACGAAGATGCAGGGAGGTACAGGGAAATACACAGAGAGACGGACGGAGAGACGCAGGAAGACCGAGGGGAACAACACAGAAAAACCAGCAACAAGGACGAGGTAACACACACTATAAATACACACGCCAGGAATCAGGGGATGGGAAACAGGAGGGGAACACACCTGGAAGACATCACAGCTGACGAGGCAGGGGAAATGTAAACAGAACTCACTGACAAAAGACAGAGACCTTCAAAGTAAAACAGGAAACATACACGTAATGACACAGACTCAGAGACGCGGACTAAACACAGAGACCCACTACACAAAGGGGATGCACAAGCAGGGAAGACACCAAACAGAGGGAACACCACTAAACCCTAGGAAACCCAAAACAACAGTCATAATACAAAACTATCAAAAGTAAAAGTACATAACCAAAAACACTGGGTCACCGACCCAGGACCATGACAGAATCACACTTTTAAGCCCTGACTGTACCTATTTTTCTATTTAGATGTAGAGGTAAAATTGAAAAAACATTGTATTCATATGTATTAATATTATTTTATTATTATAGGTTCAGTTATTTAGTACAAAGACCTACTTTTTACTTTCTTACCTTGAATTCATTTTAGAGCCTGTACTTTTTCACTTTTACTCGAGTAAAGAAGATGAACCAGTGCTTCAACTTTTACCAGAGCAACCAAAGTATCTGTACTTATTCTTAAGTAAAGAATGTCTTTACATTTGCTGTCACTCCTTATAAGGTAAGAGTGCTATGTTAACGTTATGGTTAGACTTAGGCATAAAACAAGTTAGGTTACTGAAAAATTAGCCAGCCTTCATGATAAGATTATCTACTCTGTTTATGTCTGCTATACAAACATCTTCTGTCCAGCAGGCCACAACAAAAAATAGAGGACTGGCCAACACCGCATGGTAGGAACAGCAGAATGGAATTGACCATTTTCTATTGCAGGTAAGGACACTTTGTGGCTTTCTTTTTGTGGGTTTGTCATCCTGCCTGTGACTTTATGTTGAAGTGCACATTGTTGCCCTCTAAGGCTGTTGTAGGCAAAACTATTTCACTTCTCTTTGTTTATCTGATACTTGGCTTCCTCACCAGCTACACTGACTGATGTAGGTGTGTGAGTTGGCTGGAGGTTCCACTTGCATTCTGTGATTCATTGAGATCTGTGGGTTCCTTGGCAGAGGCCAACTTCACACTCAGGGTGGACGCTCTTGCCAATGCTGGGCAGGAGGTCTTCTTTAAGTTATCCATTGGATGCCACTGAAACTGCACAGGAACTGTGTCACCTAGAAATGTGCACCAACTGTAATGCCCCTGTTTCACAGGGTGAGGCATTCAGATCACAGGGTCCTTTTGGTGGCACTCAGGTGGCTGCCAAGGATCTGGTTTCCCTGGTAAGCAGGGACACGTGGCAGTTTCCAAGGACACCAGACCATTTGCCCAGCTGGAAGCTTTGCCATCTGTCCTGAGGCCTCCTCCAGCTTTGGGTGTGACCACTGAAGGGGATCAGTCATTCTTGACCAACCTGTATTGAGGGCCCAGGCTCATAGAAAACAGGTCTAGCCTGGATCCGGCATCGAGCTGGCACTTCTGACTGACTGGTGTCATGGCAGGGTGTATGTCAACCAGATGTCAGCCACCAGTCTGTCAAGCTAATTAAGTTTGCAGATGACACCACTGTTATCGGACTCATCTCGGATGGGGAAGATGGAGGTTGAATGTCTGGTGTCCTGGAGCCCACCATCACCTCTGTCATAAAGAAGGCCCAGCAGAGGATGTACTTCCTGAGGCAGCTGAAGAAATTCAACCTGCCAACACGGACAAGGATGCAATTCTACACTGGCATAGATGGCACTGTTTATGTGATGGCATGCCACATCTGGCTCGATTGAGGTTTGGTTTATGTGGCCCAGGCTCATAGAAAACAGGTCTGGCCTGGATCCGGCATCAAGCTGGTACTTCTGACTGACTGGTGTCATGGCAGGGTGTATGTCAGCCAGATGTGGGCCAGGTCTGGCAATGATGGCACTATTTATGTTCCTGTTTTCCTATTTTAGTTAGAAGACCCAAATGTCATGTTGCAATACTATACTGCTATGGTAGCCAACGTTTCAAATGCAGGTTTGACAGGTTTGTGAGTGTACCCTTTATCCAAAATCTTGTGAGGGTTTACTCATGTTTACCAGTGGGTGGCTGTAGCTCAGGAGGTGGAGCAGGTCACCTACTGATCAGAAGGTTAGTGGTTCAATCCCTGGCTCCTCCGGTCTGGATGTCAAGAGTCTGAATGTGTATGAATGTAGTTAGGAAGCACTCAGTTTAGAGGAAAGTGTGTGATTGGGTGAATATGCCATGTTGTATAGAGCACTTTGATTAACCTGCGAGAGTAGAAAAGCGCTATATATATATAGAAAAGCTCAACAGAGTTTCGTCATGTTACTTTATGTTCCTGCATATGTTATTACATACACATTAGGCTGACATATGGGGCCAGAGCTGAAACTGTTCTGGGCCAGCACAGGGCCAGCAGTGTGTCTGCAACTGGCCTTGTGCTATCCCATGTGTGGGCCACCTCTGGCAAACCAGATCTGGGCCACCAAAGGGCCGTCATTCTTTGCAGTATGTGGGCCAGGTCTGGGCCATACCAATTTTGCTATTGTCATGTATTTAATATATATTTTTAGTGCTTATTTGCTGATTATATTGTTTTATGTATAAGAGAGGGCCAGCTTTGAGTCTAGGTCGCAGGCTGACCAGAAACTGCATGTTTTTGCAGCATATGAGGAGCAGACAGAGAGTGAAACTAAGTTCAGACGAAGGGTGACAGGTTGCCCTGGCAACAGACCTCAGAAAGGGGAAGTTATTGCAAGCTGCACAGGAAGTAAGACACAAAGAAAAGAGGAACTTGTACCATATAAGGAGTTGTTTGTATTGAAACTGTGTGTGACGTGCTGCAAAATATATAGAGAGACGGGCTCCTGATGCCCCAGACTTGAGCTGGCGTTTCTGTGCTAAGTCTCCATTTTCCGGAAAATGTAAAATTAAAGATCATTTCTTGAGCTTTGACCACTTTGAGCCGTGTCTTTCTTTGCCGTTAAAGAATACAAAGAACTGGATTTAATACTGTGTGGGAGTTGGTGCACATTCCTGGGTGACACAGTTTCTGTGTGGTGTCAGGAGGTTACGGAGAGTAAAACGAGTGGCAGCATGGGACCTGCTGCCACTTCCAGGCCCTGGGCAGGTCACCATTCAAGCCCAATGGAGAAAGTGAAGATTTCTTTTGGCGAGTGAGCTCTGCGCACTCTCTGGTGCTTAAGTTCTAAGCCAGATGGTTCGGGGGGTAATGGTGTGGCCAAATGTGGCCATTCTACCCAAGGTGACCAGACTGACACTGAACTGAAACTATACACTGTAATATTAGGTGATGTGTCCTGAACAGTGTTGGGCAAGTTACTTTGAAAAAGTAATTCATTATAGTTACTAGTTACTTCTTCAAAAAAGTAACTGAGTTAGTAACTGAGTTACAAGATTCTAAAAGTAATTAATTACTTGAAAAGTAACTATTGCGTTACTTAAAAAAAAAAAAAAGTTTAACCCTCTGGGGTCCAGGGTATAACTGGCCACTTTTGACTACTTTTGATGTTTCCTCCACATTTCACCTTTAAAAACTATTTACTTTGCCTCGTTTGGTATCATTCTTTTCAGCACAACCTCATGTGTCTGAATTTACAGTTATGTTTTCATTTTGACATACTGTATTAACAAAACTGATCTAAAATCAGACACAAAACATAAAATACGAGTAGAAAAAAGTTATATTTGTTTACTGTAACAACCACAAACATGTTTACTGAGTCATATTTGATAACTTTAAATGCAAATATAAATTGTCAATTTTAAAATCATATGCACAAGTTTTGCAAACAAAGTTATTTGCAGCCATTTACCTTTTACCCTTTTTTTTTTTAAATAACCATTTCAACCTATTTCCATAACAATCAGCTGTTCTGCATAAAATAAGATGCCACACAAATTATTTGTGCCACTCCAAATATTTCTGTCCACTATAAAGGAGAACATCACAGCCTGATACCTGCAGGTCTGACAGCAGCAGGTGTATCACTCCTTTTTCTACCTGGAGACAGCAGTCGCCTCATTGTTCTGACACACAACGCAAAACTATCCACAACACTACACACTAACTACACAAGACAACACATTAACTACACACTCCAAACATGCTAAACGTCACAAATCTCTTACATCTCAAAACTCGCTCTCTCTCTTTTTCTGCTGTCTTTCTCTCTCTCTCTCTCTCGCCGTCGCTCCTGCTTAAAGCTGTAGCGCCCAGATTACTTACATAGTCAGCTACTTCCGTGCAACTGATATAAGATGCAGTAAGCTGAACACAGCTTCAACCGTCTGTTTGTTGAAAAATAGTAACGTGACCGCACGGCATTTTCTTGTTAGTAACGGTAACGGCGTTGTAACGATAGGAATAGTAATTAGTTAGATTACTCGTTACTGAAAAAAGTAACGCCGTTGGTAACGCCATTATTCCCATCACTGGTCCTGAAGTTATTATCTTGTTTTGAGCCAAACTGTCACGACTAGTGAAGCAAACCCAGGCGCAGACCGTGAACTCCTTCAAACAAGAGTGAATTTATTTACAGTGCTCTCCATAGTGAAATATATACAACGGTGTTTGGGGAAAAGGGGCCGGGGTTCCAGGGTCCGGGGGTGAAAGGAGCAGGAGTCCAGGGAGGGAAGAATTCCATGCAGCCTTCGCAAACACACACAGCTCCTCTTCTCGCCACCACCACTCTGGCTTGCGCTCCGTCTCAGTGCACAGCGAACGGGTCCGGGGGGAATCTACACACATACAGATACACAGTTAGTTTCCAGGTTCAGGCGTACTCATAACTTTAACTTTGCAGACTGCAGGGCGACTGACGCTGATGGCTCAACGATCCAGCGACGAGTTGAGCAGGTCTGCCATCTTAACCCTGGAGAACCCATGTGGTCAAATTTGACCCCATGGTTTCCCTAGAAAACCAATGGGGTCGGCGACAGGTGTGCTGATCATCCCCAGGTGCGTGGGCCAGGGGCGGGAGCCCACACTGAGCTCCGCCCCGGCAGGAGAAAGAGAGAGCGGGAGAGAGCGAGAGAGAAAGAGAGAGCAGAGGCGAGAGAGGGAGAACAAACAAAACAAGGTGACTGACAGATGTCAGCTGGCGAGGTGCGGGGACCATGATACAAACTGGATTTTCTCTACAGGAACTCTGTGTTATAGGTAAATACACCAGAAATGGGTTTTGATAAAATTTGAAGAAACAGATTCTAAAAACTAAATTTCTCAAAATTAAATTTGTTTGTAATTGTGACTGAGTTTTTGTTTTATTCACTGTGTGTGTTTGTTCTACTTTTTTTTCTTTTTTTTTTTTTTTGCTGTGCACAGCACTTTGGTCAACCTGTGTTGTTTTTAAATGTGCTTTGATGAGTTTATGGACACTGTCACCTCCTATATCCACTTCTGCGAGGACAACCCTGGTTTACTCCTAAACTCAAACAGCTGTGGTTAGAGAAGAGAAAGGCGTTCAGAAGCGGAGGCAGGGACTGCTACAGAGAGGCCAAGTTCAGGTTCAGTAAAGAAGTGAATATTGCTAAACATCAGCACTTTGAGAAGATGCAGCAGCAGATCTCTTGATTGAATTTGGAAAAGAGCTGGGGTAACTGAAACTATTTTGAACTATGGAAGGTTAAGTGTGACCTACTTAACAGGAACTCTGATTATTTGTTTTTTTGTTTTATTTCACTTTGGGGCCACGTCCTCATTTTAGGTTTGACAGTGTTTTTTAGTAGCTAAAGACAAATGACGTAAACATGAATTGAGCTGCCGTTTGGGGAAAGCCAATAAATAAAAATAAAAACAAAAAACTGCTCAGTCCATATTTCAGATTCTGATCACCATAAGTAACAAATCACCTTTCTGTTTCATGCTTGTGATCTTTATCATGGCAGCCCAAACCTTTTTCACTCAATCTTATTGCAACTTATGTTCTAGTTTGATTCTGTACGATTCCTTCCCCTCCTTAATCTTCACCCTCAGTTCTCTGTGAAGCTTTTATTCCTGTCACCCTCCCTGAAAGCCTTTTCCTTCCCATTCAGCAGTTCCTTCTACCTGGTTATAACCCATGCCTTGTTATTAGGAAACAGCAAATTTCTTTAGAGGGCAAGATTTCATTCTGTTAATTAATATTGTCCCCATACAGCTCACAGAAAAGATCTCTTGCTCTGTTGTATAAAAACAGCTTTTCAGGACTTCATCAGCTTGAAGATACCAGCATTTTGATGTTTTGGTGGTGACTGGAAGGCTCTCATATGTAGGAGGGAGAGAGGTGTACCATGCCATGATCTAACTGATGAAGAAGGGAAAATGTGACCCATTTGTACGGTATGTACTTTTCCTAGTTGTACAGTCAAAAACTTGGGTAGGTATATGAGGGTGTATGTGAGGTTGATACAAGACGTGTAAGTAGGGCAAGACACTGGTGAGGTGTGGTTGGAGTAACAGATTGGTTGAAGGTAAATATGGGATTACATCAGGGTTCTTATTTGCAGTTGTGATGGATAGACTGACAGATTAGGTCAGGATGATGACATTAATAGATGACACTGTGATCTGTAGTGAGAGTAGGGAGTTGGTGGAATAAAGCATGGAACTGGAGAGAGGAGAATTAAAATTAGTAGAAGCAAGACAACATTTGTGTAAGAGGGAGACAGGTGACAGATGTGAAGATGCAGTGGCCAGAGGTAGTGAAGGTGGACCAGTTTAAATACCAGGGTTCAACCAACCAAAGCAATATAGTGCACAAGATATACAACGAAGAAAGTATAGGCAAAGTGGCGTAGGTGGACATGAGCGTCAGGGATGATTTATGACTGTAGTATAGCTGTAAGAATGAACATGAAGATTTTCAAGATAGTATTCAGACCTTTTATGAAGTTTGTTTTGGAGATCGTTGCATAAAAAGACAGGAGGCAGAGCTGGAGGTTGAAGCTTTTTAAGATTTTTGTTGGGAGTGACAAGAATGGCAAGAGTGACAAGATTACAAATGTGTCTATCAGAGGGACAGCACAGTTTGAGTGCCTTGGAGACAAAGTTAGAGATGAAAGGATGAAGGGGTCTGGACCTATACAGAGGAAGGATAGTGGCTATATTAGGCAAACGGTGTTAAATGTGAAGCTGGGAGCCAGGAGAAAAAGAAGAAGACCACAGGCAGGGTTCATGGATGTAGTGAAGGATGCCATGCAGAGGATTACTGTGACAAAGGAGGATGTTAGGGAGAGGGTGAGAAGGAGTCAGGTGACACCCTAAAGGAAGCAGCCAAAAGAAGACTGCACACCAAGTGTCTATGATGAGTCACAATGTAAAGATGAATGCAGTATAATGTATCAGGATGAATATTTAAGTGCAATAAATGTACTATAAAAGCATAATGGGTTAAAAATGCATTAAAATGACATATTCCTTTTCATTTAGTTGTATTCACAACAGAAAAAAATCATGTATCTTTAATACTTTTCACATATTCTGTTACAGCAGAAAGCCGCCTCCCTTAGTTTACACCCTTGTTTCCGAGTCCTGCATTTGGGTCCAACCACTGCCTGCCACACGGCTGTACATGACAACAACAGAAATTATGAGTTAGATAAAAAAGCCCTAGCTGAAGTAGTAGTATGACCTGACACATTTTTTTTATCGCAGGATGCATTTGCTGTAAACCTATAATAGGTTTGCTGTCACAAACCCTGTGTTCTATATAACAAGATGACCATGCCTGCTGGGGCCAAGTAAAAAAAAAAAAAGTAAAGTAGCAATCTAGCTTCTTTTTTATCAAGGGTCAAGGTTCAGGGTTCTTTATTTGGCACTTGTGCATAAATCAACAGTCAAGGCACATTGGGATTCTTGTGCAGAGCTCTCTCAGTCATAGTAAGCATGTTAGAAAAAATAGACATAAATAAACAAGACAATACAATGCTAATACAAATTTGTAAATTAAAAAATAATAAATTCTACCTCCTTTACAAGACGAGTGGCAGTATGTACACAGGAGTCTGATTATATTGCACATATTGTACAGTTAGGATATGCACATTTCTGACAAGTGAAGTGATGTACTGTGGGGTTATTATTGCTTAATGTTCAGTGGTTTTTGTTTGCCATCAGTCTGACTGTGACGGGGAAGAAGTTATTGAAAAACCTTGTTCTGTGAGTGATGATGCTGTCCGCTCTGCTGTGTCTTAGGTTGTATTTGCAGTTCTTGTGTCAGAACAGAGAGTGAGCTGGATGGAGTGAGTCCCTGATAATTCCCTCTGCTCTTTTCCAGCAGTGCTCTGTGTATATAGAGTCCATGGATGGATGTTTTGTCCCTATGATGCTCTCCGCAGTCTTTATGACTCTTTGAGGAGCCTTCCTCTCTGCCTGTGTGGTGTTCCCATACCAGACAGTGATGTTTGTGGTGACAATGTTCTCTACCGGTCCTCAGGCTTGCCTGAGCAGCCTAATGAAACAGAACCTTTGCTGGACTTTTTTCACTGTGGCTGTGGTGTTAAGAGTCTAGTTCAGGTGTGGTGTAACCTGTGGTGTAACCTGAGGGGATCAGTTCCTTTGATGATAAGAGGCTGCAGATGGGGAGGATTTTTCCTGAAGTCCAGTATAATTTCTTTGTTCTTAGCTGTGTTGATGATGAAGTCATTCACCTCTCCATAGAAAAGACTGTTGTTTACAAGGGTCCTGTACCCTGACTCATGCCCCCCTTGATGAGCGCTAGGATGGTGGTGTCATCAGTGTATTTAATGACGAGGTTGTCATCCTGGGTGGAGACACAGTCATAAGTGTACAGGGTGAAGAGTTTGGTGCTGAGGAAACAGCCCTGTGTGGATCCTGTGCTGACTGTGAGCTCAGCAGACACCCGTCCTTCCATTCTATCAGTCAGGAAGTCCAGAATCCAGTTGCAAGTGGGAGTGGAGACGCCGAGGTCTGTCACCTTCTTGATCAGCTTCCCCAGAGGGATGGTATTGAAGGCAGAACTGTATTCCAGGAAAAGCATCCTGACATAAGTCTGTGAAGGTTCTCAGTCATCCAGGTCATCGTAGTCAAAGGAGCTTGCAAAGAAAAGCGTCTGGACTTCTTTAAGTTGCTTGAAGACGTTTCACCTCTCATCCAAGAAGCTTCTTCAGTTCTGACATAAGTTCTGCTACTTACCAGCAGTGTTGAGAAGGTTACTTTTAAAATGTATTCCACTACAGTTTACAGACGGGTGGCTGTAGCTCAGGTGGCAGAGCAGGTCAGCCACTAATCAGAAGGTCGATGGTTCGATCCCAGGCTGCCTCCTGGCTACATGCCAAATATCCTTGGGCAAGATACTAACCCCATGTCTGCCTACTGGTGGTGGTCAGAGGGCCCGGTGGCGCCTGTGTCCGGCAGCCTCGCCTCTGTCAGTGCGCCCCAGGGCAGCTGTGGCTACAATGTAGCTTGCCGGTGAATGACTGAATGTAGTGTAAAGCGCTTTGGGATCCTTAGGGACTGAGTAAAGCGCTATACAAATGCAGGCCAGATTACATGCCCCAAAATGTATTTTGGAACGTATTCCTTCACGTTACTCAATTAGCGTAACGTATTCTGAATACTTTGGATTACTTAATATATTATCAAGCTTTTTACAATGATAATAATGGATTGTATTTATATAGCACTTTTTGAGACCCTTAACGCACTTTACAATTCCACTATTCATTCACTCTCACACACTGGTGGAGGCAAGCTACAGTTATAGCCACAGCTGCCTGGGGCAGACTGACAGAAGCGAGGCTGCCATATCGCACCATCAGCCCCTCTGGCCAACACCAGTAGGTGAAGTGTCTTGCCCAAGGACACAACGACCAAGACAGAGCAGGGGATCGAACCGGCAACCTTCCGGTTACAAGATGAGCTTCCCAACCCCCTGAAGTACGGTCGCCCCACAACTACATGAATGTACTATTGCTGTGTGATTTATTACTTTTACTGAAGGTTACTCATCATACCAATACCAACTAGATTTTTAAATCTTAACACAAAATGAGTAACAGTAGGTGGACATTAGGTAAGGCTGCACTTTTTGCAGCGATCTCGTATAGAAAACTATTCCGCGCGTATATAAAACAGGTCCGCGGCTCCGAACTGTAGTAAAGGGACCTCTGGCTAATACGTCGGGTTCGTGTCGGGCTTGTAGCCGAAAACTAGCTTTACTTTGTTGTCTGGGTCAACTTTGCTAGCGAGAGACAGAGAGAGGCGTTGAAAGGCTGCTCCAACGGAACTTATTGTTTCAGAGGAAACCACGAACACAGTGTACAGTCGAGTCTTAATAGCTTACTTACAACTAGGCTACACTGCCCATGAGGCTACATTCTTTAGGGCGATGCCTGTAACACTCTGCCTATTGCCTTCATATTAAATAATTTTTTGAACAATAATTTTTTTCAAATATTTATTCACATCATTATGCAAATAGAGGTGACATGGGCCACGAGATTGAGACACAATCATTAGAGCCTCTTAATGCGTGTTTTTTTTGGGTTTCCACCAGTGTGGAATTACCAAAAACAGAGAGGGGACAGCCTAACATATGAAACAGGAAAAGACTGCCGAGTAATCCCTTTATTTCAACAAAGTAACTGTATTCTGAATACCACCTTTTTAAACGGTAACTGTAATGGAATACAGTTACTCATATTTTGTATTTTAAATACGTAACGGCTGGTACATGTATTCCATTACTCCCCAACACTGCTTACCAAATGTTGCAGAGTGTGGTGCAGGGCTATTGCTACCGCTTCATTCCACTGATAGCAAACTGGAGGGGATCGACAGTGTCTGGGACCATGTGGTAGATGTGCATGAGAACCAGTTGTTCTAGGCACTTCATGGCAACTGGTGGCTCCTGATGAGATCATCAAAGGTAGGTGTGTGCAGCCCAGAGTGGGGAAAACCCCTCAAAGTCCAGACGCAGCACAAAGACGAGAACACCAGAACACACACAGATAGCAAAGGGAAAAAGAGTTTGAGGAGGGGGGAAAGGCAGAAATGGCAGGCCAGACCAGCGAGAACAGAGGGACCATGACAGGTACAGAAATGGCAATAAATCTGTTGAGGACATTCAGCACCGTGTTCTTGAGTCATCTTTCAGTGAGGTAAGCACCAGCTGCCAGGCTAGACATAACCCTGAGAAATGTGAAGCACCTAGGCTGCAAAATCCATAGAATTCAAAGCTGAGATCAGCTGCCCAAAGGCCTTAGGCCTGCCAGAGGAGCAGCAATAAGTTTGGTGTTGAACTTACAGACGCGACAGCAGTATGTAGATTTTCAAGACAAACCTTATGATAAGACACAAGCTCACATATAATCATTTTGCAGATATAGCACAGCACAACACAGCACTGTAATACATTCAGCAGTTCTGCATTAATTCCCAAGTCGCCGATGTCTATCCTCATGTATGATTCATAAGTGTTGCTCTTTTTAAAATGCAGATTTAGATATTTCCAGACAGCAAACACGATGATGAGCAGGTCATTGTATGGCTAATCTCTGTAAAAGACTGGTTTAAGCACTTCATTTCCATTGTGCTGCCTGCTGTTTTTCTTTTGACAGGAATTCAAGCCAAAACACCATAAATGTGAAAAGCCATTGATAAACAACAGTGGGCATCAGTGGTGTGCCCTAACCTCTTAATAATGCCAATTTTAATGGGGGTGTTAATGACGTTCTACTGGATTATTCATGACTCGTCACATTTCAGACATTATTATCATCACACACTTTATACATCATTTGCATTTTAGAATAATTTTTAATTCATTCAAACCCTTAAAGCACAGAAAAGGAAGCTGGATGCAGTCATTAAGATATATAATTTCTAACAATTCGACACAAGATAAAAACCACTGAAAAGTGATGTGAATAACTCATTATTTTATTACCAGAGCACCTATAGGATATAATAGGCAGCAAGAAAATATACTAAAAGAAAGGAAAATGGCACCAGACTCCAGCACACTCCCGCCTGCACTCATTTCTTACTTCCCAAAAACTGGTTGCTTTCCTCCTGGTTGGACCCACCACTCTCATAAGCTGGAAGATTCCCTCACAATGCCTGCTCCATATTCACACCAAAAACTTTGCTTCTCAGAGCAATAACTCGACTCTTCTGACCGTGGCTTAGACTTTTGTCTCCATTGCCATGATCTGCTCTGCTAATCCCTCTGGTGTTTAATAAAGACTCTAAAAAATACTCTAAAATTTCTTTCGATGTTCAGTCCTCTGGATTTGAGTCCACATCTCTGCTTGGCGACAGGGTTTTTTTGCTCCCAGAGTTTCCTTCTATTCTTTGTTGTGTAATAATAATTTGAAATCTGAGAGGACCAAATAAACCATTAGAATGAGTGTCACAGTTTGGTACTGATTATTAAACTGTGCAAAAACAAAACTTGTCTCAAAATGTTTTTCATGAAAATAAAAGTGGATTTTAGTTTCTTCTCCTTCGGGATGTGTTGGAAGCAGCTTGTATAATGTTTATGATTTATGTGTCTTTGAACCCTGCTTAGGTGTTTTGGGGTGTTTATCTTTATTGTTCATTCTTTCAATCAATATATTTAACTTTTATAAGAAGACTGCAGGATTGGCAGTGGTGGACTGCTATGTGGACATTCTGTCAAAATGTAGACACCTGTCATGACTGAGACTGGGTCACTAGCCTACAATAAATTAACTTAGATCACAATCCAGATGGGTGTCGTTTCACTGAGTTAAATGTCAATCATCTATGTAAGTTACAAAGAAGAAAAAGGAAGAAGAAAGCAGAGAATTATGGTAACTAAACATTGAGATTTCTGACATGATGTCCACACACTCTTTACACAGGTTAATAACTGCCTAAATATTTCCAGCAGTAAAGTGATTGCTGGGCCACATGTGATTGTTATTGCTCTGTTGACAGTGAGGTCTGGCGCCCACTCCAGAATTTAGGTTTAGTACTCTGAGTATGTTAACTCTTGGAAGATGGCGGAAATATAGTTGTATTTGTACCACTCCAACTCCACTTTAAATTGCAAGGTACACTCAAAAAATTAAATTGGGTGGTTGTTACATGTACAAGATTCAAACTTGTAATTTGAACTAAATAATTTCATGTTTCTATGGTGAACATAATTAAATCATGTAGCATCTGCATGAAATTCAGCAACTTAATTTGTTCTTGTTGAGATGGCATGATACAATCTAGTAAGAGTGGTTAGTTGCCTGGACTCACGAAATTCACAAGATCACATTAGATGTCAAACTGCAGGAAAATCGCTGGAGTTTTAAGAGGCAGACATCTACACCCACACCACGTGTATGCTATAGCTATTTATTGTGGTTTAACCTGTCAAGGACAAAAACGTACAGAAAAGTCTGCATCAAGCCTTGTAATCATAGCTTTCCTAGTTTTGTTAACCCTGGATTGACAGCTTGGTGGTCTGATGGTTAGTGCTGTGGCCTCACAGCAAGAAGGGCCTGGGTTCAAATCCACAATCTGGCTGGTTTGCAGTGTGTAATTAGAGTTAGATTAATTGGTGATTCTACATTACCCATGAATGTAAGTGCAAATGGTTGTTTGTCTCTATGAAATAATCTACCCCCATATTGGTTCATTAAGCAAGACTAGCAGTAATTGCCTTGATTAACAAAGTAGTTGTTTAAACAACAAGATTTCATTGTGTTTTCCTAAAGTTTTTAACTTGTGTAGAATGAATTGAAACAAATTTCACTCTACATACTTAAATGAATCACTTCAAGTCAATGTAAGTATACTACGCTGATCCAACGTAATCTGATTACATCAAACCACCAAATGCCAAATGTGTTCGTTTGACATGGTCAAAAATGGGTTATTGTACTTGGTTAAATGACGTGGAAAAAGGTGCCATGATTAAATTGTGTTCATCCAACGACATATTTATTTGTGTGTAAAATCTATCCCACTTTGAATAGAGCAGCAGTCATTTCAAAATCATGTGCCAAAACAGTACAAAGCAGCTATCTAAACTCTATTCCCCTAGAAGTCGATTATCTAGTTAATATTGTTTCGTTCTCACTGGGTTCGGCTCTGGATACTGAAAAAGACAGCCTGAAATCAGAAGAACTTGATGCCCTGGTATAACACTCAACACTATATACCACAACCTTTAAGGTTGCACTAATTAAATTACTAATTAAACTACTGGTGTTGGCTCTGTTTGTGGTTGAATTACACTTCCTGTTACAATACACACTGGCATTTTTGTGTAGTTTATCTGTGTAGCCAGTTTAATTAAAAACTCAGAGATAATGTCTTATTTCATCCTGTAATCTTGGTTTGTCCAAAACACACTGTCTGTTGATTCACCTGCTAATTACATTATTCCCTGTGTCTTTAGGAATTCACTAGCTTTGCTTAGCTTTTACCTGCTTGATAGCAAGGTAGTCTCTTCACCTATCCCTCCTGCACCTTCCTGCTCAGTGTGGCAGATGTTTAGTTATTCCTTCTTTAATGATATTCATACTTGTAATAAATGTAGCATGTTTACAGCTCTGGAGTCTGTCACTGAATTGGAGACCTGTTAGTGCATGAATTAATAATTGATCAACAAACTGATTTACTCAGCCTTATAGAAACCCGGTTACAACAGGATGATTGTCAGTTTAAATGAATCAACACTTCTGAGTCATACTAATTGTCAGAATCGCTGAAGCACAGGCCAAGCATGGCAACACTCTGTGGAAGCAATCATCCACTTATTAATCAACCAAAGACCCAAACAAAGTTTTAATTCATGTCTGCGATTTTAACATTCAGTTCAATTTAATTTAATTCAATTAATGTTTGTGATTTCCTGTAGCACCAAATCACAACAACGGCTGCCTCAAAGTGTTTTATATTGTAAGGTACAGATCCTAGAATACTACAAACAAAATTGTTTGTAGTAAAATTGAGAAAACCCCAACAATCATATTACATGAGCAAGCATTTTGTTGACAGTGGGAATGAAAAACTCCCTTTTAATAGGAAACCTCCAGCAGAACCAGGCTCAGAGAGGGGCGGCCATCTGCCGTGACCAGTTGGGGAGAAGGACAATGAATTGAATTGAACGATAACTCGTAAGCTGGAGAGGAAACTGAGTCTCACAAATTTAGAATATCATCATTTAACCTGGAAAAATATTTTACTGCTATATAAAAAATACCCTTGGTAAACCAGAACTCTTTCAAAATGTAAAAGAACCCACCCACCACTTTAATCACACTCTGGATCTTGTTCTGACATATTGCATAGATACCGAGAATTTAGCAGCATTCCCTGAAAATCCTCCTGTGTCTGATCATTTCCTAATAACATTTATATTTGCTATACTGCATTACACAGCAGTGGGGAATACATCCACTGTTATCATCTTCAGTGCCTTACGCCAACCCAGTACAGAGGAGCTACCTGAACGTTACTCTCACGGTGGTCGATTATAACAATTTTACTTCTTCACTGTGTACGACTCTGGTTAAAGTAGTTCCTCTGAAAAAGAAAGCCTCAAAACAGAAGTACTTGATTCCCTGGTATAACTTTCAAACGTGCAGAAAACTTGTAAGCTGGAGAGAAAACGGCATTTCAATAATTTAGATGATCATTATTTAGTCTGGAAAATTTTTTGCTGCTTTATAAAAAATCTCTCCCTAAAGATTAAACATCTTATTCATCACTGATTGAAGAAAACAAGAAGAACCATAGGTTTTGCTTCAGCACTGTAGCCAGGCTGACAAAAAGTCAGAGCTCTGTCGAGCCAAACACTCATTTCACTTTTAATGACTTCATGAATTTCTTTATAAATAAAATTTTAACAATTCGAGAAATAATTACTCATAACCATCTCACAGACATAACATTATGTACAGCTACTTTCAAAGCCACTGATATGTATTTAGACTCTTTTTCTCCAATTGAGCTTTCTGGGTTAACTTCAGTAGTTACTTCTTCCAAGCCATCAACAGACCCCATTCTTATGTGATAAAAACAATCAATAATTGGCTATGTACCACAGACCTTCCAGTTGGCAGTATTTAAACCACTGATTAAAAAGCCATCACTTGACCCAGCTGTCTTCACTAATTGTAGGCCAATCTATTGTATAAAACCAATACCTTTATCGCAAACATTCTTGAAAGAGTAGTTGTCAAACAGCTAACTGATCATGTACAGAAGAATGGTCTATATGAAGATTTTCAGTCAGGTTTCAGAACTCATCACAGTACAGAAACAGCTTTAGTGAAAGTTACAAAATGATGTTCTAATGGCCTCTCTGTGCTTGTCCTGCTAGACCTCAGTGCAGCGTTGGATACTGTTGACCATAATATTCTATTACAGCTATGCATGCTGTAGATGTTTAGGGTACGGCGCTTTAATCATATCTATCTAATAGACTCAAATTTGTTGATGTAAATAGAAAGACCCCTTCAGGTACTAAGATTAATTATGGATTTCCACACCTTTCCATACTAGAACCAGTTCTGTTTACATTACACAATGCAAGGGATATCTTGTTGGAGGAAGCATTACAAACCATGGAGTAGGCGAGGTGGGTGTATAGTGAAACTAAAGGCCTGTTTAGCCCACTTTCCTGGCCCAAAAGGAATCAGCTCCGCACCTATTTGCTTCTTGGCACTCTCTGAATGCCGTGGACTCCTGGCTGGTATGTGTTGTTAGCTTTGATCAAGTGATTCCATCTTCGTGCCCTGGCCCACTTCACTTGTGCCGGCAAGGAGCAAATTTCCTAAACTTGAAGCCTTTGGTGCGGGCTCCCCTCGCCATTACTGTTTTGGACCAGGCCTGGTCAATGCCAGATCAGTCACAAACAAAACTTTGTGACTGATGTATTGATCTTGCATGGACTGGATTTACTCTGTATCATACAAACCTGGATATCTCCCGATGAGTCCAGCCCCTATGTTGAGCTGTTGCTGTGAGACTGCTTGTATTTTAATTCCCCGCAATCCTCAGGTCATGGTGGAGAGTTAGCACCTGTTTTAAATTTTAATTGAAATTTAAAAAATTTCAATATTACAAGAAGCCACTCTGTAATATGGCCACACTTTGTATCATTTGGTTTCAAAATATGTTCTCAATTTCGAACTTGATGAATCAGTGGTTTCAGACCATATGCCTCTCTTCAATGGTTTTGTTCATCTCTGTCAACCTGCTAAACTGTGCACTCCTGCATGGCACTGCATGGCCATGCTCTTAAGCCTTCCACTGCTGTTCAGTTCTGTGCTATCTTTAACTATGAAGTGACTTCCTCCACTACTCAAGAGCTAACACTTCAATTGCGTTCTTTTAGTCTAACTGTTCTGGCGTCTGTGGCTCTATTAAAAATCAGGCAACCAAAACCCAGGTCAGAGCCATGATTAAATGGCAGTACAAGGCCCATTTGAAGGGGGTGCAGGAGGGCTGAACAGAGGTGGAAATAGGACAGGTTGCAGGTTTCTTTTGAAATGTTGAGAAAAAGTTTGTGAGGGTATAGATGTGAAACTGCTTCTGACGGGGTGTGGTCTCAGCTGCAGAGGAAGGGTGGTGCAGTGGGTTCAGAGGGCAGAGCAAGGGGAGGCTGGCAGTCGGAGGCCATCATGGGATCATGCCTCCCCTATTTGATGAACACACTACTGAGAAGGGGAGGAGAGCTGAGAGCAGACAGCTGCGAAAGAGCAGTCACCCTCATAATGAGAGAAACCCTATTACACCTTGGAAATCTAACCTATAAATAAGGAGTGTTTGTGTGTGTGTGTGTGTGTGTCCTGCTGGGGAGAACCAACACCGGCTTGTGTTACACTGCTAGGTCAAAATTTTTCTCTGGTGTCATTGTCTCTAACCCTCACAACCCCCCTGTTCTTTCTAACACACTGAGCTCCAGCTCGCTTTTTTTTTTTTTTTTGAAAATTAAGCGCTAGGGCTCTCTTTTTACCACCCTCTTATGATCTGACAATCTCAACTTCCTGTTTGGCTTTCTTTGACCACTTTGAGCCTGTCTCTCTCTGCTTTTGTCATGAGCTGGCTGTGTGCAGGCAGGATAGTTCCCAAACACAAACTCACTTAGGCGAAACGTGAACTCAAAATACAGCTTTATTGCTGAGAACGAAAAAGCGATACAAAGCCAAAACTGGGAAAATAACTCGAACTATACTGGGAGCACTAAATAGAGGGGGAAGGGGAAGATACAAGGGGTAGTTTTTGTTCAAGGGATTGTATAGAATAACTCCAGACTGACACAGTGGACTTAAACATGAATAATAATACAAAATTACAAAAAATGCAAGAAAACACAAAACACTGGGTCAAATGACCCTGGACAAGGACACGTTTTTAAAGCAGTTTGTTTCCAGTATGAAAAGAAATTATTAAATATACTGTTGTACAATCCTCTGTGACAAAAATGAACCAAAGAGTTTAATGCAGGCATGAGTTAAAAGGTCTAATGAAACCACAAAGCGCAATGAATGTGAGGGATGGCCTCGCCAGCTGAGGTGGGATCTTGGGCCATGAGCTGTTAATAAAGTGCTTAGGGGTTCACATGATTGTTGGGGTTTTCTTTGATTTCTTTGCATTATTCTAGGGTCTCTCCCTTACAATATAAAGCACATTGAGGCAGCTGTGATTTGGTGTTATATAAATAAAATTGAATTGAATTGAACTGACTTCTAAAGGCTGAGTAAGTCAGAGCCTTTATATCACTCATCATAGGGTTTTGCTTAGGAAAATCCAGATGGTTTGGTCACCGTCACATTCTTTACATAGCACTTAATCTACTGTAACTGAGTGAAGGTCTCCAGGCCCTGCTGTTCGAAGATGGACCAGTCTGTCAGATCAAAAAGAATATAGTTGTGTTGGTGTCCCATACAACAAAATCCCTGCTTGGGTCTTCTGAAAGAGAAAGCCAGAAAGGCAAGTCACCAACTGTCATCATAGCTTCAGATATATCTGTGTGGACTTTGTATCCCGACACATCACTGTAATAGTTAAGGATTCACCAGTTGGGGGTTTTTGTAAATAGACTGGTTCTTATATAGCGCTTTTCTACTCTAACATTATGCAACTTGCCTCATTCTCCCATTTATTTTTTGTATGCTTTTCATATAAGTGCTTTCTATTTAACATTCACACTCCAATGGATGCATCAGAAAGCAACTTGGGGTTAATATCTTTCCCAAGGACATTTCTCACGTATTCTGGGATTGAACCACCAACCTTCTGATTAGCAGGTCTAATCTCTTAACTTGTCTCTCTGATTTATGTTGTTGAGGTAGCCTTTGTTTTTTCAATCTGAGGAAGTGACAATAATATTACCCCTCATCATTATTTTGGCCCCTCGCATAGTATAGATAAAGAAACATTGTCATTATCATTTGACACAATACAATTGATGAAATCTTTGTGTTTCTTCTTTAATTACCTCATCATTTAACAGTGATAGATTTAATCTCCATCATTTAACTTGTTTACTCAGTCAGATCTTTATCTTTAAAGTCACGGGTGGATGATTCGATATGGTGATGTATTCTATATTACATTGATCCTATAGATAAATGTAATGTAGAATACAGTTCAGTTCAATTTATTTCAATTCAATTCATTTATATAGCGTTAAATCATGACAACAGTTTCCTCAAGGAACTTTATATTATGAGGTAAAGACCACAAAATAATAGAGAGAAAACAAAGAAAACCCCAACAATCATCAATCATCAGAATCACAATACTTTATTATTGCCAGAGGAAATTATGTGGTCACAGTTGCTCCAAGACAGTAAGAACAGTAATTCACTCAAGTAAATTAAATAATACAGCATATTACAACATTGTGAGAGGAATCAGGGTCATCTGAGACAGCTTTAACTATATGCTTTATCAAAAAGGAAGGTTTCAAGCCTAATCTTAAAAGTAGAGAGGGTGACTGTCTCACAAATCCAAACTGGGAGGTAGTTCCACAGAAGAGGGGCCTGAAGTACCCTTGGAACCCCAAGTAAGCACATACATTTGCATAGTTTTCCAGACATTTACTATGCTTTTTTAAAAGTATATAACAACAATAAATGTTCATAAGATGTTTTAAATCTCATCCAAATGATAAAGTATAAATTGATCATCTACGTAGTGTATAATATAAAGCTTAAAATTATACTATTAAAATTATTCCTGCGATCCCAGGGGCTATGATGTCTGGGTCACCCATGGCAACCTGGTCCTGGGTGAGGGACCAGACAAAGAGCGATTCAGGTGACCCTTATGAGTCAAAAATCAAGGGATAGGGCTACTGAAGCCCTCCCTGGAGGCAAGCCTGGGGAGGGGGTCCGAGGGAGAATGCCTGGTGGCCAGGCCTTAACCCATGGGGCTTGGGCAGGTGCAGCCCGAAGAAGAGACATGGGTTCACCCTCCTGTAGGCTCACCACCCACAGGAGGCACTGTAGGGTTCGGGTGACGACCAAGGGTAGAGACCCTGGGGACCAATCCCCAGCTACTGAGACTAGTGATTGGGGCATGGAACATCACCTCTCTGGTGGTAAAGAAGCCTGAGCTAGTGTGTGACATTATGAGCTACCGGCTAGATATAGTCGGGCTCACCTCAACACACAGCTTGTATTTTGGAACCAGCCTCCTGGAGAGGGGCTGGACTCTGTCCCAGTCTGGAGTTGCCCTTGGTGAGAGGCACCGGGCTTGGGTGGGTATCTTGGTATCCATTTGGCTTGCTGCCTGTACATTGACATTTTTCATGGTGGATGAGAGGATTTGTTCCCTGCACCTTTGGTTCAGGGAACAGATTGAGGGTGCTCTACCTAGGGACTCTGGGGGCTTACATTGCTCATGTGGGCAACAACAGTGAAACAGAGGGGCATGATTGGGAGCAGCCTGCCAGATCTCAACCTGAGTGGTGTTCTGTTACTGGACTTCTGTTTAAACCACTGTTTGCCCATAATGAACACCATGTTTGGACATAAAGGTGCCCATAAAGACATATGCCACCAGTAAACCCTAGGCTGCAAGTCGATGATTGATTTTGTAATTGTATCATCAGATCTGCAGCGTTATGTTCTGGACACTCAGGTGAAGAGTAGGGATGAACTGTCAACTGATCACCAATCAGCAGTGAGTTGGATCAGGTGACGGGGGAGGATGCTGGACAGACGTGGGATGCCTAAATGTATTGTGAAGGTATGCTAGGAATGTCTGGCAGAGGCCCTGGTCCATGAGATCTTCAACTCGCACCTCTTGCAGAACTTCAACAGCATTCTGAGGGAGACATTGAGTTCTGTCACCTCCATCACTGAAGCTGGTCAGCTGAGCTGCAGCCACAAAGTGTTTGGAGCCTATTTGAATGACATGGCTTCTGTGAACGTGCTCCTGACTCCTGCTCCCTGCTCTTGGTCCATGACAGGCAAACAACTCCAACACTCGATTTCACAATCGCTCCGCTCCTGTAACACACTCCTCTCCAAAACCTGCTAAGACAAGACGGGAAGGTCAGTGGTCTATTCATGAAATGCATGAAAGCAATATTTCTGGTCAGACCCGGGGCTTCACTAACTCAATATCTCAGCGATCCAGCGTCGACTGAAACTCATCCACCAAGTTAAGTAGTGGCCACTAACGAAGGTGATCAGCGGCAGCTGGTGAAGTAGATGGGCGACAGGTGTGGCTGGCTTCAGAACGGAAAACTCCTCCGGCCTGATGACGCCCACAAACTGGCATGGTGGAACACACACAAACACATAGGAGAGGAGGCGGGGGGAGGGAAGTCAGAAACAAAACACAAAGAAAAACATGCACATGGGCCGGTCGACCAGCAGAAACTGCTAGACCATGACAACAAGAAGGTTGGAAAACCAAGACCCTCTAAAAAAAAACGAAGTCCATAGACTTTATATAAGTGCAAGGAAATTATAGTAATGTAAGGCTTGTGTATTTTTTTTTTTTACAGAAAATGAAAAAACAAAAAACTAAAACAGAAAATAGAAAAACTAGAAAACAGAGCCAACACCCAGACTATAGTGACACGTCTGCACTGATACATTTAGCTAACCTCAGTACTCACACTTTGAACTTCTTTGAACACACAAAAGTTTAGACGCTTCTTGAGGGGTTTAGAAAAAAAATGAATCAATAGAAGATAAAAATAATGTTCACAGAAGCTATCAAATTCCAATGATTTTCTTTCTTTTGATCATTATTGTTTCTCTTGGCATTATTTCAATTTAGAATGTAATATATTACCTTTTTACTACACTAGGGTTCCAAAGGCAGGACTTAATGCAAAGGATCAGATAGCATATAAATTAACTGTATTCATTAATTGCAACAAAACTAAAAACAAAATATAGAAAAATATAGAAATTGTATGCATAATCATCAGTGATCTGACGTCAGACGTTCACAATTCACTTTTAGCCTTTAAAAAAATTACTGTCTTTAGACCAAACTTTGAGCTCCAACTGTTTTTCCTGTGTTCCACTGGATGACGCTAGGAGCTGTTCACAGTGCTGAATGCTCGGCGGCAGTGCTGCCCTGAAGAGGAGTCTCCTAGCAAGTAGAACACAGAGCGCTGCAACGGCAACAGCAGCTCTCTACAGCCTCCAGTCATCGCATAGAGTACAGTCTGTAGTCTGTAGTCGTGTTGGTGGAACGAAAATAACAGCCCGTCGTCTGCTTCAATGAGTACGTTCAGACAGCAAAACCGGGCTGAAGTCACCCAAAGGAGCACGCAGTGTGTGTAGTCGTTGTTCGGCGGAGCTCTCTGTGCTTCAGTCCGTCGGAGGGAAAGTGCTGATTCCAAGGCTCAAGAAGCGCTAAACGGGAAAACATGATGAATGGGATGAGATATTATTTTCCTGTCTTGCTTGTTCTGGTGGCGGTGGTGAAAGACACGGGCGCCAGAGGTAAGAACTGTTCAAATTATTTTTATTTCGAAAAAGCTGTTCCCGTGTTTATCCAGAGTGCTTACATGGTTTTTCAGCCTTCGACTTCGCTTTCCAGAATTAGATGCTTGGGTGGTGGATTTTGTCTTATTTTCGTAATGGACGCTTTCCGTTTCCACCGTTTTCCAGCTCCTCCATGTGCTCACACGGCTTACGAATAAAACGCACTGGTTATTGTGAGGAAGACACGAGTGCGTATAGAGGTTGTGGCTAAATTTCAGGTTTGATTGTTTTCATTGCAGTCCGATAAAAACATGAGCAGCACAAATCTTAAAAGCCTATTAAAGTTGTCAATCAAGGCGCATTTTACATAGTAGAAAGCAAACTTTAATAACCGTTACAACTTAATATATGACTCATTTATAAGTCCATAGGCAAGCGGGCGGATAAAAATGCAATTTTCCATCCTCAACATTACTAACTAATTACAACAAATACATTAAAAATAAAGTGTATACATTAATAAACAACAAAGAAAGATCGCATCTTTCTCAGTGCTCTTATCATAACAGAGGAATGGCTTTACAGCTTTCCTACATTTTTCATATTTCCCAACAAAACACAGAGGGCAACAAAGCATGGATGGTGTTAGACGTCTCCCCGGATAGAGGCTAGGCGACATTTCGCCTAATATTTTCTGAATCCCTAGCCCGATACCTAAGAATTGACTTATCAACACTGCCTAGTCTAAGCATTAAAACTGTTATCATATCATAGATATCATACATGGCTCTTTGACAGATGACAAGAACTCTATGAAGTAAAGAAGTTATCTGAGGAGAAGCCCCTGCTTTGTCACTCATCTTTTAATTAGACATGTCTGTGTAGGTTCAGCCGACACCGGCAGAATCCACAGTTTTGATTAGTCAGGTGATGATTGATGCTTATGCATTTCGGACGATGCCTGTTTTTTAGATCTATATTGTGATATGTTAGAAGTGTAACTTACTGAATAAGTAAGTAGAGTAGAGGATTCATCATGACATAGCTAGAATGAACTGCTCAGTGTGCCATTTGGTTTGAGTTTCATCTAGGAATTTGATGTCACAAAGTTAAACTGTTCCCTGTTAGACTGCTGCTACTGTCACCATACACACTTCCATTAGCAGAGCCGTGTACTAATTTCACACTACATAATTAGTCTTAGTATGTTTGTGTTTCCACAGCAAAATGAAATATAGTCCAAGTGTGTTTTTGACTGTACTGCACTGCTAGTGTACACTAAAAATTCACAGTTCTAAGGGTAAAAAGGTAAGCTATTAAGTTGCTGAAAATATAAATATGTTTCAGAAAATGTTGGTGGATATCTTCACACAGATTAAAGGCTCAAATACATATTTTTCTCTGTCAATGTCAAATGTCAAAACTCATAAAATTCGTATTTTTTGTAGAGTTACTTCAAGATAGAAGATTAATAACTTCTGTAGTGCTGTATACACTTTTGGGCTGACATGAAGGAGAAGAGACTTATGTTACAGTTTTTTGTTTTCTTTCATTTTGTGTTATTGTTTTTTCCCCTACAATACGTCATGAACATGGGACCTGTTGAGGTGCTATTCCTGAGGAGTTTTTGTTCTGTGGCTGTAAGATGTCGCTGATGATTGCGAATGCTACTGGAGTGGAGGATGTGCAACAAGATTACTGATCTAAGTCATCAGTGATTTTAATGTTTTGATTGTCTGACATTTTTGACTGAGGTCAAAAAGAAGTAGGCAGAGAAAATTCAGTTCCACCTTCTCTTAAGTATGTCCATTAGAGAAGACTTTATCTAAACAGTCTGAAGCTGTTAGAATTAGTTTGGGATTTGAAAAACTTTCTGACCCGAGCCATTAGTATTGAAGTTTTAACAGGTTCGAATCTCATAACAAAAGACACAGTAAATTATTTGTGTAAAGTTAGTCACCCATCAAAGATGTGTGACTTATTCATATTGAAGTGTACCCAAGCAATGGAGTTTCATGGAATAAATAATGTATGGCCTGTTGTTGGCATGACTGACTGGTCTGACCCAGGATCCAGACCTGGATTGAATAGGTTGAATGACATATGCATCTAATTTGTCCCCAGAACTTGTCATCCAAGGAACTTGTTCTGGGGCTAAAGAGTCCCTAAAGGAACCATTATTATGTTTAAATGTTCTTGAAAAATAATCTAGCTGATAATTATGCTCATATATCTGATATTGACTAATCAAAAATCTCTTTATTGAATTACATTGCTGGCAGTCATGTTGACTAGTTTTCAGGTAATCAAAAGCTGTGGAAGTGAACAGTGAAAACCTGGATAAAAACAAAGTTTTATTCTGAGTGTGTAAAAATTTAGTATAACACAAAGTGTCTCATGCAAAGATACTTCACCTGACCTTGGTTGCTTTGTGTCTAAATTAGAAACAATGAGTGGGGATTTTTGGGCTTTTAATTTGTAAACAGCTTTTTCAAAATTCTGTTTTTTTTAGCCTTTTAATATATAGAATGCTTATTTGGTAATGGTCAAGCTTAAATTTGCTCTTTTTTGGTGTAGTGCTCAATCTTGCGTCCCGAGGTAGCTTGTGACGAAAAAGATAAAAAAGTAGAGATGCTGTTTGATATCCCAGTAGGTTTGAAGAATGCTTAGTTTAATGCATAATTTGTAACAATCTAGCTGCAAGTGGTCTTAAAAAAGTTGTAAAGCTTAAGATTCAAGGAGATGTGGCACTTGTGTGTTTCGGTATTAACATTTTTTTAACCAATCGATTGGCCTGCTTTTGTAATATACATAATATTCAAACATGTAACATTTCATGTTTTGTGCTTGTATAGTACTGTCCATTTTACTTCCCTCTTCACCACTAAATTAATGAATCGGCTTTATGAGATGCTACTCTTGATCTAATAGACAAGTGTCACCCAAGGGAGGTGATACTTTATGTTAGTAATTGCTATCCTTGACCCTGGCTTCTGATTAGCCTATAATCGGAAGTGCCAGGACCCTGCAGACGCTTTGTTTTTGCTGCCACTTCTTACTATTCAAAGCTCTTCACTGTCACTGATGCACAAAACGGTGTGCTCTCAGCAAGCTTTAATGGCATAAAATAAGCCTTGCATGAAATAAACCTCGTGTCTTTTTGGAAAGCAGAATAGCAGAGGTTGTAAAGTCTGTCTTTTTTTGGTTCACTGCTGGCTTCAGGGATCATGCTTGTAGTTGACCTTGACCTTTCATTTTTCTGGAAGGCAGGCATTTTCTTTGCAGGACTGTGTTAGCACCAAGTTCTGTTTACAAAACAAAATCCAGTGGTGTGTGTTACATTCCTGTTATTACAAATCCAAAATACTTCAACATCAGTACGACCAAAGCATAACATACATTTTTTTGTGTCTTTTTTAGGTATCTGTTTCTATTTATGTCTCTATGGTCTGGAAATCAATTTTTTTAGGCTGTTAACTTCTTAGGGTTGCTCGTGTTTCCATTGTTAATACAGCACAAGTTTCAAATTACTCTGCATTAACAACTACAAAACAGTGTCAACAGGCATAAAGGCAGACACGATGTTCACTGTGATGTACAGAATGACTCAACAAAATCCCAATTTTATTCGCTCTGTATTGTTCCTTTTTTATATACTAAACCAAAATGCAGTCAAACTCTGAGCCAAAAATAAGTTGACAGTTATATTCTGTTGACATCTGCACACACAACGTTTTATATTTTCTTGTTCTTGTTCTTCTTCCTTTTCGTCCAGCTGGGACGGTTCACCACAGCTGATCATCTCCCACCATCTGACCCTGTCCCAAGCATCCTCTTTTGTGAACACAGCGTTTTATGATTCGGGTGTGAACAAGTGAATTTGAACTGTTTGAACCACAACTTTACAATGACTATCCAGGGGATTGTTAGTCATTGTTAGTTAACAGTAAATGACTATTAATTCAAGCTTAACTCAGTTTACTACTTATTAACTGCTCATTATAAAGTGATAACTATAACTTTAATCTTGCCTAATGATAATTATTCCAATTTTAAGTAATTCAGTACAAATAGGAACAACCAATAAAGAATAAAAAACATAGTTAATGAAAATGTGAACTCTAACAAGTGGCAAAAAAGGTGCAACCCAGAAACTACTAACAGACTCCATGACCAATCCTTTTCAACATCAGTTTATTCTGCACGCACCAGTATATGTCCATTCACTTTCCTTGTTTCGTCCTTGAAATACAGATTTGGCATAAACCACTTAATCTGAAGCAATTTATTTGTTATAATATACAAGAGTTTCATAGCCTTTACCAGTAATAGATTGCTTGGTTGTCATAGTGATCATCTCAAAGTTATTTTTAATATGACCTAAGTTGACTTAAGTCCTGTGTTTTTTTTCGGCAAACAATTATGGCATGAATTGCAAAATAGGTTTGAGATCTTGAATTTAAACATAAAGTGCAGCTACACATTGTACCCACAGCATCTCAATTAGTCAACATATTTTGTTAAAATTTAAAAGGATGTGGGGTTGGTTTTTCATTTGGTAATGATACAGAACATGGAGGAAGACAATACAGTAGTACATAATAAATAGTTTTCAAAAGAATTTTGCAGTTACATAAGTTACTGTAATATCTAGTTAACTTAGGAAAATGTGGTAAAAGGAGATACTTTGCAGAACTGGGGCACTTGTTAACAGATTTATACTAAGGGAAGATTTCAATGTGAAACAGCTCAACCTCTACACAATTAACACTGCAGCACATGTCAACAGTGCGGATGTACTATCTGTCAGAGAGAAGAAGTATCTCCATGACAAAGTAAATCTCTGTGCAGACAGAACCAGTACTGAGATGACAATGTTGCATTTTCAGGTTTGGGCAGTTATATCCAGAAGCTTAGACCTGAGCAATCAGTCCTGCTTCTCCTTAATGTTTTGCCATTGCTACTACACTCACTGCTGATTGCTGCTCTGTTATTCTGTTATACTGTCTCTTTTCATGTAGCATTCTGTGCAGTTTAAGCACAATAATGGAAATGTAACTGCAAGTAGTTGTAGACCTGAAATAGAACCTGTTTTGATGATGTCTCAGAGGTTTTGGGGTCAGACAGTCTGTCCTTTTTCCTTCAGATTACTACCCAGATAAATATGTTGGCCCTGGCTGACCCAGAGCAAGTGATGCCCTCAGTCCCACCCCCAGGGCCTGCTTGCATTGCCACTGCCTGTCATCATTGTCAGCACTCTGCTGGGAGAGCTGCCTGACACTAATGGCTGCTGCAAGGCTGACTGGGCTAAAGGGGCTTTATTATAGGCCAACAACAACACAGTGCACCAAACACATATACATCACAGCTTTCAGGGTCTAAAGGAAGGGGCTGCATAGTGCCCTTGGCCAATGGAAGTGATCCAATTTTTAAACAGCACAAATATATTTATGATTTAGCACTGGAAGTCATGTGTTACCACGCCCCAAAAGTCATGTTATATTTTCTCTCAGAGATAAATTAGTATATTTTGGGTTCTTACATAAGTCTTCAACGTGTGGAAGAGGACTGTACCTACACAACTAATACATAAAAAAAACATATAATATCTAACTGTTGGATGCAGTAGTGTAAAGCACACTGCCATGGCCTCTACAGCAGTAGAGATGTGTTCTATTGAGTGATGAATTATGCTTCTCCGTTTGGCAATCCGATTGATGAGTCTGGTTTTGGTGGTTGCCCGGAGAATGGTACTGCTCTTACTGCACTGTACAAGTGTAAAGTTTGGTGGAGGAGGGAATATGGTGTGGGGTTGTTTTTCAGGAGTTGGGCTGAGTGCCAGTCAAAGGAACTCTTAATGCTTCAGCAATGGACAATTTCATGCTCCCAACTTTGTGGGGACAGTTTGGGAATGGCCCTTTTCTGTTGCAGCATGACGGTGCACCAGTGCACAAAGTAAGGTTCTGTGTGATTAGTGATTAGTGTTTTAAGTTATATTTTTTCACTGTGTCATTGTTAAGCTTTTCTTAATACCTTTTCCAGGGATTTTATATAAAAGACAGACAAGAGCACTTAAAACTCCTTTCTATCTAACATTCACACATTCGTATTCTGATGAATTCATCGGAGAGCGACTTGGGGTTAGTATTGTGCCCAAGGATACGATGCAGACTGGAGAAACCAGCAACAGTCCAATCAGTAGATGACCGGCTATACTTCCTGAGGTACAGCCATCCACAGTCACTGTGATGTCACCCTTTTGCCTTGCATTTTGAAACCTCAGTGTTAGCATTTTAGCTCCTACCACGCTACTCTTAGATGATAGAAGTTTCTATTTTTGAATTATCAGGTGACAGTACCAAGCTTTGGTCACAAGTGTCATTCGTAACATTCATACATGGCTGACTAAAACTTTTGCTGAATAAAACGGTTTCTTTCTTTCAGAACCTGTCCTCATTTAATTCATATAACTCCTTCAAATGTTTATAGGAACTATTTTCAGAAGTGATAAGAGACCCTTTCTTCCTTCTCTATCTGTATCTCTCTCTCTCTCTCTCTCTCTCACACACACACACACACACACACCCTTTCC
This sequence comes from Pelmatolapia mariae, assembly GCF_036321145.2. Lineage (NCBI taxonomy): Eukaryota > Metazoa > Chordata > Actinopteri > Cichliformes > Cichlidae > Pelmatolapia > Pelmatolapia mariae. The sequence continues at coordinate 4,107,084 of NC_086239.1, read as the reverse complement.
CCACCCCCTTCATCATCCCTGCCACAGCAGAAAAGCAATTTGTTCTTGGTGTCACTGATCTGATGCAATCAGCACTGCTTCACGCTTTTGAATAAAGAAAAGACAGCGAGAAAGGACACTGTGTTTAATTAAAAGACACACTTTTGTGAATGTGATGATCATATAATTTAAGGTGGAGGACGTAAGGGTTACTTGTTCAACACCTGCGTAACAATTACGACTGATTAACCTATCCAAACTCACCCGTTGCACTCATCAAGAGCTATTCAGGGTGTTGAGACTACAATCTTCTTCTAATTGTCTCCCAGCCTTTTCCTCTTTAAAGCACTCACTTGGAAATGAGATTTATAAAAATTCACTGCTGCTCCCTCTCACAGGAAATAGGGGCTTTGGTTCTTTACATACAACTGCTGACACCTTCAGAGAGGAGCTGAGGGGGTGGAGAGGTGGAGCACTCTCATTTTCCCTTTTCTCCATCTCTCTTCTCTCTTTGGATAGCAGTCCCTGTGAAGTGAACAGTGCTCTTGTGAAGTATTTACCCTCATCTCTGTCAATCAAAGCTGGTTTCCTAAGGCTGCATTCATCTGCTTTACAATATCTTTGTGTCCTCTCCAGTTTGCTATTTCCCATGACAGAGTCTCTGAGTTAAATTAAATATGATGCAAATGGCAGATGATGCATTTTGAATTGCATCTGCTTTATATGTCACCATCACATCCCACATCCTGACATCTTTGAATGCTGCTTCATGTGGTGTATTAGCCTTTACAGAACATTCTATGTCGTGAAGAGTCACACATTGAGCTGAGAGTGTCTCTTTTGACTTTAAATCTGACAATAAAGAATTCTCTGAATCCAGTTTTGCACACAGACACAATTAAGTCCACCCTAACTGTCTGAATTTCAAACTGGTACATTAATCCTTAGCATGGCCTAATTGATAGCTGTCACTTAACATCAATCCAAGAGCACCTTGGGGTATTTCTTGCAAATCAATAGTCAGTGTCAGTCATATTTGGTTTGCTGCTATGCCTCAAGCAATCTATTTTGGATCTTGCACCATTTATTTTAGGTAAAAGCTACTTTTGGCTTCTCCCCTGTGTTTGACCTTCCAAAGGTTTTCACCAATGATGAACAAATTATTTACTTTATTTTAAACTATAGGCTCTACTTGCTTAGTGACACCTTGTCACTGAGTTAATACACTCAACAATGGGCATGAACATAGAGCAGAAATTCTGCTCCTTGTTGACATGTTAGCATCAAACAGTTATTGTCGGTTTGCAGGCAGCACCTTTTTGATGCCAGTTTCCCATTTCCCAAATTGAAGTCTGGTGACTGTGGATCACTGCACTCTGCTGGTTCATGTTTAAAAACGTGATGATAAAAGAATTTCGACATGTTGCATAATCCTGCCCAAGCCGTTAAAAGATGGTGCACTATGGTCATAAATAAATGAATGTGATCAGTAAATGGTTGTGGTTTCCACTAAGAGGTTCACAACTCAAAAAAACAAGCAAACAAAAAACACACAGAGAAAAACAACATGCAATGCTTTCATCATACCTTACCACGAGAACCAATATTTTCATTCTTCTAAACTTTTCCCTCATCATGGATGCTTTAGTTCTTTGCGACTATCCTGTCTAAACTCAGCAGATGTTTTTGTGTCTAAATCCAATTAGATAAGCAGTTAAACCTGCATGAGTGGCATTAACAGGTAGCCATATTTAAATTTTACCTAAATCCCTTTTCTTCTTGTCATCCTTGGTTTTGTGATGGCTTATGGAAGTGGCTAGACGTAAGGAGCAGACAAAACAACGAGTTGTACAAGAAAGTGGGTTATTTACAAGCTTCAACAGCGATGAAAAAAAAAAAAACTGAATTAAGGTGTGGCATATATACCTTTATGTGGCTTTCAGTGAGTCTGTAAAAGGGGAGAGGGAGAATTAGTAGAGGCAGGAGTACAGGCAGAGGCAAATAACTGAATATTTGACTGAAACGTTCCTTGAGATCCGAAGAGTGTGTTTTTAAGGGAGGTTAGTCACAGGGCTGACTGGAGCTGAGGGTACCAGAGAACTGTGGTTTAGATTGGGCAGGCAGATGAGTTTCTGTCAGAGGCTGGCTGTATGGGAGAAGCTGCATGCTAGAAGGCTAGAGATGTTTTGCCTATGATCTGGAGTTCCACAGAGCAAGATGGGTGAGTTCTTTAGGTAAGTAGCTGGAGATGCACAGGCAGGAGTCCATGAATATCGGACACCATGAAGGAAGAGACAGTCTTGTGCAGAATCACAGTCACAGCTGAGCCTAAATACATTCATTGCTTTGAGATGAGTATAAGCCCAGCTTAGGAGGAATGGCTTCACTCAAAGGTGGAGGGCCTGTAGCCTGACAGGTTTGACGCTGTGCAGTAAATGACCAGAGGTGGCAAAAGTATATACATTCTTTATTTAAGTACAAGTGCAGATATTAGTATTAAAAATACTCTAGTAAAAGTTGAAGTACATATTCAACTTCTTTACTCAAGTAAAAGTGAAAAAGTACAGGCTCTGAAATGTATTGCAAGTAAGAAAGTAAAAAGTAGCTCTTTAGACGATGTTTCTAAAGGCTATTTTTGAGTAAAGCTAACTGGACCTTGTGCTATAATAATGTAATAATAAAATAATATTAGTAGATGGAAATACAAACTTTAGTTTAAATTTTAAATCTAATAAATACACTCAGCTTGAATCAGTTAAGTAGAACATGAGCAGGGAACACGAAGGAAAAGAAATAGCTTTTTCCTGTTGCCTAGTCCCCCTAGAGGGGACTTTGCCTCTAAACAGGAAAATGAGTAGGGAAGGGGTTAAAGTGGGATTCAGCACGTGGGGGAACCCTAAAATCGGTTGTAGTGGCTCAGTGAGGATCAGCTGATCTGGGCTAATGCTGCTCTGGGGTGGATTTGCACAACTGAATTTAACACGATGTAAGCAGATATTTTATAAGTTTTCCTGAGTTTCATCCTCTACACTGAAACTATGCTGTTTATCCTGTCTTTATACTAGACAGTATAATGTTAGTGTGAAGGTGGAATTAAATAAATGAACCTAAGCATCATCAGCTTAACTTCAAATTCATCTCTGTTACACTCACTGTAACCTTACTCTGGCCAATGGCACGACAGCTACTTTGCACCGTTGACACGCTATTCTTTATTTTAAATTAGTCATAGTAGAGCAAACTGACCTGTTTATGTCTTCAGTTCAATTCAATTAATTTTTGCTCAATAGTTGGTCAAGATGGCGCTTCCACTCTTTGCCAGTGAACTTACTAATGCAACTATGCTGGACATAAGACGTTGTCTCCACTCCTATCTGGGATTCCAACTCACCTTTCTCGCACCCTGGCCTCAGTCTCACGGCAAAAGTGCTTCAGAAGCTGGTGCAAGTGCAGTGGTCTGCTTGTGAAGCGTAAGGCGTACTTGGTGTGCTCTTCCCCGGCTCCTTGGAATGAACATGGATCTGTGCCTGTTGTTGGCTTGGATCAGATGTTCCAGCCGTGTAGGATCTTCACTCCTCATCTTTGTCAGTGTGGGGTTAACCTGCAGCTGCTGTGTGGGGTCTCACAGTCAGCCACAAATGTGCTGATTGGATTTGTTTTTGGATTTGTGCACACTAGATTGTTGAGTAATACAACTTTTATTTATCACCCAAGGACTAAATTTCCTCTGTATAGCTGAGACATGGTTAAGTGCTGGTGAGTCCAGCGCATTCACAGAACTTGTAGCGGATGCCTGCTGCTTTTTAAACTCTGCTCAAATATGGGGCAGAGGCCTAGCGGTTGTTGTAAAGAAGCAGTATAAATGTAAACCACTGTCCTTATCAACATCACCTAGTAGCTTTGAACTGCGTGTGTTTGAGCTGAGTCGCTCTCACACAGTGCTCTGTGTTGTGGTGTACAGACCCCCCAAATACAATAAGGACTTCTTAACTGATTTTTCTGATCTGTTGGCTGAAATTATGCCACAACACGATCATGTCCTTATTTCTGGGGACTTCAACCTTCAGGTGTGCTGCCCTTGTCCTGCTGCAGTTGTTGGGTGCTGTCATGTTTTAACCCTTCCACTGCTGGACAGTTCTCTGTTGTTTTTAATCAGAACTGCAGTAATTCCAGTAATTCTTAAATTCAGATATGATGCTAAGAGAAAACACTTTGCTGCTATTATTCAGGCAAATTGATGTAAGCCTCATGCTTTATTAAAAACTATTGAGATGGTCCTTCATGCGCCCCAGACTGTTGGTGTCGAGTCCTCTCAGGAAATTTGTGAAAAATTTCTAAACTTTTTTATTGACAAAGTATCATGTGTGAAAGCGCAGATTTCCCATTCTGCTCTTGACCCTTCTATCCGTGTCCTTTGCTCTGAGTAAGATTTTATCAAAATCTTACTCAGAAAACATCAACTGAGCAGCTTTGACAAGTTTGTAATCGACAGTAACTGCTTCTCATTTCCTGGATGATTGCTCATTTCCTTCTCTGTCAACATCTCATCTGTCCATCTCAGCCATTGCTGCTGCCTCTAAGTCCAGTCCACTGGGTACTGGAGGC